>NC_140175.1:125173502-125268715 GCF_963971535.1 Notolepis coatsorum
TTTGTGTCAGATTTGTGTTTGTATCTAGACCACATTGCTTAGCAGAGTTCAGTGATGTGAATGGAAACTGTCAAGTTGATCAACCGATTTTGAGTATCTGTAAGCCGGGCATGGGAGCAATTTTTTTTTAAGTAACTAAATAGTTACTTTTCACAGTAACACATTACTTTTGGGTGTAAGTAACTAGTAAAGTAACAGAGTTACTTTTGAAATGAGTAACTAGTAAAGTAACTGAGTTACTATTTTTCAGTAACTAGCACAACACTGGCTATAACCCAATGGACCTTGAAATGCCTCTGAACATGAACACAAAAATAGAAACAGTGTAATACAAATTGTAATATGTATGAATTACGTAAATCATAAAACTGGACGGAAAGTTTGAAGCTGCACTGGGGAGAAAACAATGTGATTGTGAATCAAAATCAATCTTTTTGAAGCAGAGAGAAGACATGTGAAGCTAGAGGAGACGTCTTGGTGTTCAGAGAGAAGGAGAGGAGACGTCTTGGTGTTCAGAGAGAAGGAGAGGAGACGTCTTGGTGTTCAGAGAGAAGGAGAGGAGACGTCTTGGTGTTCAGAGAGAAGAGACGTCTTGGTGTTCAGAGAGAAGGAGAGGAGACGTCTTGGTGTTCAGAGAGAAGGAGAGGAGACGTCTTGGTGTTCAGAGAGAAGGAGAGGAGACGTCTTGGTGTTCAGAGAGAAGGAGAGGAGACGTCTTGGTGTTCAGAGAGAAGGAGAGGAGACGTCTTGGTGTTCAGAGAGAAGGAGAAGAGACGTCTTGGTGTTCAGAGAGAAGGAGAGGAGACGTCTTGGTGTTCAGAGAGAAGGAGAGGAGACGTCTTGGTGTTCAGAGAGAAGGAGAGGAGACGTCTTGGTGTTCAGAGAGAAGGAGAGGAGACGTCTTGGTGTTCAGAGAGAAGGAGAGGAGACGTCTTGGTGTTCAGAGAGAAGGAGAGGAGACGTCTTGGTGTTCAGAGAGAAGGAGAGGAGACGTCTTGGTGTTCAGAGAGAAGGAGAGGAGACGTATTGGTGTTCAGAGAGAAGGAGAGGAGACGTCTTGGTGTTCAGAGAGAAGGAGAGGAGACGTCTTGGTGTTCAGAGAGAAGGAGAGGAGACGTCTTGGTGTTCAGAGAGAAGGAGAGGAGACGTCTTGGTGTTCAGAGAGAAGGAGAAGAGACGTCTTGGTGTTCAGAGAGAAGGAGAAGAGACGTATTGGTGTTCAGAGAGAAGGAGAGGAGACGTCTTGGTGTTCAGAGAGAAGGAGAAGAGACGTCTTGGTGTTCAGAGAGAAGGAGAGGAGACGTCTTGGTGTTCAGAGAGAAGGAGAGGAGACGTCTTGGTGTTCAGAGAGAAGGAGAGGAGACGTCTTGGTGTTCAGAGAGAAGGAGAGGAGACGTCTTGGTGTTCAGAGTGAAGGAGAAGAGACGTCTTGGTGTTCAGAGAGAAGGAGAAGAGACGTCTTGGTGTTCAGAGAGAAGGAGAGGAGACGTCTTGGTGTTCAGAGAGAAGGAGAGGAGACGTCTTGGTGTTCAGAGAGAAGGAGAGGAGACGTCTTGGTGTTCAGAGAGAAGGAGAGGAGACGTCTTGGTGTTCAGAGAGAAGGAGAAGAGACGTCTTGGTGTTCAGAGAGAAGGAGAGGAGACGTCTTGGTGTTCAGAGAGAAGAGACGTCTTGGTGTTCAGAGAGAAGAGACGTCTTGGTGTTCAGAGAGAAGGAGAGGAGACGTCTAGGGTTAGGGTTAAGACTGTTAGGGTTAGGGTTAAGACTGGTAACTCACCCACACAGTTCCTCTGGTCGGAGCTGAGCTGGAAGCCTGCGTTGCAGACGCACTGGAAGCTGCCGTCGGTGTTGAGGCAGCGGCCGCTGCGACACAGAACCCCGCTGTGGAGGCACTCGTCTATGTCTGCACAGGAAACCAGGGGTTAATACAACCTGCACTCGTCTATGTCTGCACAGGAAACCAGGGGTTAATACAACCTGCACTCGACTATGTCTGCACAGGAAACCAGGGGTTAATACAACCTGCACGTTCCAGTGCGTCTGCGTTTATTCCCTGATCGGAACCAAAGATCAACATCTTTTTCACTGACCTCTAAATAGTTGTCTGTGTGCCGAAATGTCTCTTTATAAAGAAACGTACCAGGGAGTTTCCCAACGATTATTATGGGATGGCCATCGACCAAAACATGACAGAAATACGCTGATACTACCGGTTAAAATTAGATTATAACGTGGTTTAACAATTTAGGTATACAATTGGTAGCATGCGTTTACCATGGCAGTACCAAGGTACATTACTTATACAGGCAGTACCACGGTACATTACTTATACAGGCAGTACCAAGGTACATTACTTATACAGTCAGTACCAAGGTACATTACTTATACAGGCAGTACCAAGGTACATTACTTATACAGGCAGTACCAAGGTACATTACTTATACAGGCAGTACCACGGTACATTACTTATACAGTCAGTACCAAGGTACATTACTTATACAGGCAGTACCAAGGTACATTACTTATACAGGCAGTACCAAGGTACATTACTTATACAGGCAGTACCACGGTACATTACTTATACAGTCAGTACCAAGGTACATTACTTATACAGTCAGTACCAAGGTACATTACTTATACAGGCAGTACCAAGGTACATTACTTATACAGGCAGTACCACGGTACATTACTTATACAGTCAGTACCAAGGTACATTACTTATACAGGCAGTACCAAGGTACATTACTTATACAGGCAGTACCACGGTACATTACTTATACAGGCAGTACCAAGGTACATTACTTATACAGCCAGTACCAAGGTACATTACTTATACAGTCAGTACCAAGGTACATTACTTATACAGTCAGTACCAAGGTACATTACTTATACAGTCAGTACCAAGGTACATTACTTATACAGTCAGTACCAAGGTACATTACTTATACAGGCAGTACCAATGTACATTACTTATACAGTCAGTACCAAGGTACATTACTTATACAGTCAGTACCAAGGTACATTACTTATACAGTCAGTACCAAGGTACATTACTTATACAGTCAGTACCAAGGTACATTACTTATACAGTCAGTACCAAGGTACATTACTTATACAGTCAGTACCAAGGTACATTACTTATACAGTCAGTACCAAGGTACATTACTTATACAGTCAGTACCAAGGTACATTACTTATACAGGCAGTACCAAGGTACATTACTTATACAGTCAGTACCAAGGTACATTACTTATACAGTCAGTACCAAGGTACATTACTTATACAGTCAGTACCAAGGTACATTACTTATACAACCAGTACCAAGGTACATTACTTATACAGTCAGTACCAAGGTACATTACTTATACAGGCAGTACCAAGGTACATTACTTATACAGTCAGTACCAAGGTACATTACTTATACAGGCAGTACCAAGGTACATTACTTATACAGTCAGTACCAAGGTACATTACTTATACAGGCAGTACCAAGGTACATTACTTATACAGTCAGTACCAAGGTACATTACTTATACAGTCAGTACCAAGGTACATTACTTATACAGTCAGTACCAAGGTACATTACTTGTATAGTCTATACAGTCAGCTACTATACAGTACAGTGTAGAATGGTGAGGTATAGCTTAGCTTGTGGTGCCACCTTGTGGTGGTGAGGTGCACTGAGGTGCATGGGATTGATGCCAATAAATATAAATAAATATAAAGTGGGTAAAGTGGGTGTTACAGTGTGTTGTTTATTTAAAGTGAGTGTGTGCGTGTGGATGTGTGTGTTGTGGGTGTATTTGATGGTCTGTTATTGTTCATTGAGCATCCAGATGGCCTGGGGATAGAAGCTCCTTCTGAGTCTCTCTGTGCTTGCCATGAGACTCCGGTATCGCTTGCCTGACCGCAGCAGTTCAAAGAGGCAGTTGTTTGGGTGGCTGGGGTCGTTGATTATTATATTAGCCTTCCCCCTGCACCGCTTGTTGTAAATGTCTTGGAGAGTGGGAAGCCTGTGTGTTCGGTTGAACGGGCCACTCTCTGTAGTCTGCTGTGGTCTTGTGCGGTGCTATTCCCAAACCAGGAGGTGATATTGCCAGTCAGGATGCTCTCTATTGTGCATGAGTAGAAGTTCTTGAGGATCTTCTGACTCACTTTGAACTTCCTTAGGCGCCTAAGGAAGTAGAGGCGTTGTCGTGCCTTCTTGATAACACTGTCAATGTGTGTGGTCCATGTCAAGTCCTCGGATATGTGGACTCCGAGGTACTTAAAACTGTTCACTCTCTCAACCGGTGCTCCGTCAATGCTGAGGGGGCTGTAGTCCCTGACCCCCGACATCCTAAAGTCCACAATCATCTCCTTTGTTTTGCTGACGTTCAGGGAGAGGCTGTTCTCTTGACACCATCCCGCTAGAACCTTTACCTCTTCCAGGTAGGCCCTCTCATCGTTTGCAGAGATCAGGCCCACCACTACTGTGTCGTCAGCAAATTTGATGATTGTGTTGTTGTGTTGTTGTGTTGTTGTTGTACATTATCTAACGTTAAAACGAACCTAAACTAACCTAAAGTTAGTTTAGGTTCGTGTTAACGTTAGATAATGTACCAAATAAACGTATTTCCGGTGCTTTAGACGTCGCTCTTTTATTTTGAAACCCTCCGACCGGAAGTAAAAATTATGCATCATTTTCTGCTTGTGTGTCCGGTTCTGTGTTTGTTGGTTTTAACGTTAGCTGTTGTATTAAATTAATTGATTGCTGTTTAACTTGTCCGTGTCCAGTCCTTTCGATTAGCCCCACCGTTCATTGTAAACAATGATGCATGTAATTATATTAACGTTACTGTGCTGTTGTAGCTATGTTAATAAATTCTGAATGGCATTAACGTTAGTTCAGTATGATAGCATTGAACGGCTCCACTTTGTTGAAATGTACATATAACTAGGGCTAATAGGATAACCACCGGTTAATTCGCGATTTTATATTGGTTTGTCATGACAAACTAATTACATAATCCAACATATGTGTAAGAAACTAACATATTCCAGTTAACGGTATATTTTTTTAATGATTCGTTACGGCGAAATCAATACTTCCATTTGTATAAATTACGTTAACTGAGGATAGTAGAGCAGAACTGGCGCAGAGAGAAATGTCAGTGGCCAATCAGATCGCAGAACCCAAACGCGGAACTGCAAGTGTGTTGGTAAAAGACTACACGCGTTCGGGCGATATGCAAATTGCAGGGGGTCCAGGTTGATGGGTAGGGAGGAACAGATGTAGCCCTTCACTAGCTTCTCAAAGCACTTCATGGCTATGGAGGTGAGAGCTACAGGGCGGTAGTCGTTGAGGCAAGCAGGCTTGGATTTTTTGGGTACAGGGATAATAGTGGACTTCTTCAGACAGGTGGGGATGACAGCCTGTTCCAAGGACAGGTTGTAGATGTCAGTGAATACCGGGGCCAGTTGGTCGGCACAGACTTTTAGGACGCGGCCGGGGATACCGTCCGGTCCTGCTGCCTTCCTGATATTCACTTTCTTAAAGGTCCGCCTCACCTCATGCTCTGTTACCCTGAACACTGAGTCTCCACCAGCAGTGGCTCCCCTCTCTATTGCAGTGGTCTGTAGGCTGATGTTGTTATTCACAGCCTCAAACCTCGCATAAAAGGTATTGAGCTCATTCGCCAGGGAGATATCATTGTTCAGCTTGGGAAAGGTGCCTTTGTAATCTGTCATCGTGCTGAGGCCCTGCCACATACCTCTGGAATCAAATTGAAGTTCCACCTTATCCCTGTATCGCCTTTTTTCCTCTATTACTGTCCTCCTTATGTTGTATTTCGCCGCCTTGTGCTCGTTCTTGTTGCCTGTCACGAGCCCAGCGGTGTAGGCTGAGGTGCACGCTTTCAGAGCCTCACGGACGTATTTATCTACCCAGGGCTTTTGGTTTGGGAAAACTCTAATTGTGGTGGAGAGGATTCTTTCTTCTACCAGAGTACTAACAAAGTCCACACTGTTTCAGTGTAGTCATTTATATGATCTGTGTTCTCACGGCACACGCTCCAGTCTGTGCACTCGAGGGCCTCTTGGAGCGTGTTCTCCCATTCTACAGACCAACGCTTCACTTCTCGCACGCTTCTTCACTTTGTTTGTACTTTGGCATAAGAAAGATGGCGTCATGATCAGATTTACCAAATGGACTAAGAGCCTGTGACTTGTACCCGTCCTTAAATTGCGAGTAGCAGTGGTCTAATATATTCTCGCCTCTGGTGGGACAAGTCACATACTGATGGAAATTCTGCAAAACTTTTTAAAGATTTGCCGTGTTGAAATCACCCACGACCACAATAGCAGCGTCAGCGTTAGCTGTTTGGAGTTTATTTACCTCGTCGTGTAGCTTAGAAGGCGCTTCCCCAGTGTTTGCTTGAGGTGGGATGTACACTCCAATCAAAATGACCAACGTTAATTCTCTCGGGGAGGAAGAATGGTCGACACTTGATGGTTATGTATTCCAGGTTTGGGGAGCAGTGGTTTGATCATTCCTTCACGTTGCCTGGATCGCACCATCCGTTGTTCAACATGAAAGCTATCCCACCACCTTTCTTCTTCCCTGAGTCTTCTTCGGTGAAGCAGTCACGAATGTCCCTTTGGAATTTAATCCTTGCTCTGATGTCATCCAGTTTATTCTCAATGGACTGAACGTTGGCCAGTAATATGCTGGGCAATGGTGTTTTATGCCTCCTGGATCGCAGTCTGTTTCAGATTCCAGCTCTTTTCCCTCGCCGTCTTCTCTGCATTGCTGGATTGTTGTTTCTCAGGATTTCACCCGGCCATTGTTGATCTTCGGCGAGCCGATCCAGAGAGCAGTCCAAGTGGTGAGTGTATTCTAATTAAGCATTACATCACGCAACGGAGTGTGTTATAGAAATTAGATCACGCCTATGGGAGGTTGTTAGGCCCGAGGCACAGCCGAGGATCGTTAGACCCCCATAGGCGTGGTCTAATTTGTATAACACACGACTTCAAGTGATGTAATGCGTTTATACAATGATCGAATTCACCCAACCTTATTGCTATACAATAAACACACAGTAATTGAAGCATAATGGAGATGTATTCACAAAACCATCCACAGAGAAAGTAGATCCAATAGTAGATTCACTAGTAGACACCAGAGGGAGCTCCAGAAACCATGTTAAACCCAGATTCGGCTCAAACAAGGGACTAAACGCCCTACCCACAGCTGTAAAGGAATGTGAATCACTACCCACTTTCAAAACCGCTCTCAAAGAGCACCTATGGGAGACTGGCCGCTGTAAATGTCCTAACCCAACCCCCTCCAATGTACAGTAAATGTCCTAACCCAATAATATACAAGACCCTTTTCTTGGGTTTCGTCGATAATCCAATGTACAGTTACATTGTACATTCGTTCAAAAGCTATTCATACTTCCATTTTTCTATCTATGGCGGATTGAGGGATCTGGGGTTTGGGGGGGGTAGGGAGGGTTTAAGGGGGGGAGTAGGGAGGGTTTGAGGGGGGTGGAGTAGGGAGGGTTTGAGGGGGGTGGAGTAGGGAGGGTTTGAGGAGGGGGGGTAGGGAGGGTTTGAGGGGGGGTAGGGAGGGTTTTAGGGGGGGTAGGGAGGGTTTGAGGGTGGGGGGTAGGGAGGGTTTGAGGGGGGGTAGGGAGGGTTTGAGGGTGGGGGGTAGGGAGGGTTTGAGGGGGGGTAGGGATGGTTTGAGGGGGGGGGGGTAGGGAGGGTTTGAGGGGGGGGAGTAGGGAGGGTTTGAGGGGGGTGGGGTAGGGAGGGTTTGAGGAGGAGGGAGTAGGGAGGGTTTGATGGGGGTAGGGTAGGGAGGGTTTGAGGTGGGGGGGTAGGGAGGGTTTGAGGAGGGGGGCGGAGTAGGGAGGGTTTGAGGGGGGGGGGGTAGGGAGGGTTTGAGGGGGGGGGGGGTAGGGAGGGTTTGAGGAGGGGGGTAGGGAGGGTTTGAGGAGGGGGGGGGTAGGGAGGGTTTGAGGAGGGGGGGGTAGGGAGGGTTTGAGGAGGGGGGGTAGGGAGGGTTTGAGGAGGGGGGGGGTAGGGAGGGTTTGAGGAGGGGGGGTAGGGAGGGTTTGAGGAGGGGGGGGGGTAGATGGCTGACTGTGGAG
Source organism: Notolepis coatsorum (assembly GCF_963971535.1). Taxonomy (NCBI): domain Eukaryota; kingdom Metazoa; phylum Chordata; class Actinopteri; order Aulopiformes; family Paralepididae; genus Notolepis; species Notolepis coatsorum. The sequence goes on from NC_140175.1 coordinate 125,181,644, forward strand.
AAGAGGACTCTGTTGTTCCCTTTACCAGGGCTGATTGGAGAGGTTGGAGTAGGAGGAGGACTTGGCAGAGGAGAGTGCATTCTTGTAATGGTGAAGGTGGTCAGAGTACATGTGGGTGTGGTCTGAACTTCGCCATTCACCAATGTTGGCATTGTGCTTCAGAAAGGGTTTGGATTTCACATGCAATACATTAAAGAAGGAGTTGACATAACGTCTCACCAATGCAGGTCTGCTTCCCAGGAATCCTCTGGAAGCCGGCGTGACACTTGCAGTAGTAGGACCCAGCTGTGTTGACGCAGTCTCCACTGGTGCAGGGGTCAGACACACACTCGTCCAGGTCTGGAGAGGGGGAGCACAGGGGTCAGACACACACTCGTCCAGGTCTGGAGAGGGGGAGCACAGGGGTCAGACACAGACTCGTCCAGGTCTGGGGAGGGGGAGCACAGGGGTCAGACACAGACTCGTCCAGGTCTGGGGAGGGGGAGCACAGGGGTCAGACACACACTCGTCCAGGTCTGGAGAGGGGGAGCACAGGGGTCAGACACACACTCGTCCAGGTCTGGAGAGGGGGAGCACAGGGGTCAGACACAGACTCGTCCAGGTCTGGGGAGGGGGAGCACAGGGGTCAGACACAGACTCGTCCAGGTCTGGGGAGGGGGAGCACAGGGGTCAGACACACACTCGTCCAGGTCTGGGGAGGGGGAGCACAGGGGTCAGACACAGACTCGTCCAGGTCTGGGGAAGGGGAGCACAGGGGTCAGACACACACTCGTCCAGGTCTGGGGAGGGGGAGCACAGGGGTCAGACACAGACTCGTCCAGGTCTGGGGAGGGGGAGCACAGGGGTCAGACACAGACTCGTCCAAGTCTGGGAAGGGGGAGCACAGGGGTCAGACACAGACTCGTCCAAGTCTGGGAAGGGGGAGCACAGGGGTCAGACACACACTCGTCCAGGTCTGGGGAGGGGGAGCACAGGGGTCAGACACACACTCGTCCAGGTCTGGGGAGGGGGAGCACAGGGGTCAGACACACACTCGTCCAGGTCTGGGGAGGGGGAGCACAGGGGTCAGACACACACTCGTCCAGGTCTGGGGAGGGGGAGCACAGGGGTCAGACACACACTCGTCCAGGTCTGGGGAGGGGGAGCACAGGGGTCAGACACACACTCGTCCAGGTCTGGGGAGGGGGAGCACAGGGGTCAGACACACACTCGTCCAGGTCTGGGGAGGGGGAGGGGGGCACAGGGGTCAGACACACACTCGTCCAGGTCTGGGGAGGGGGAGCACAGGGGTCAGACACACACTCGTCCAGGTCTGGGGAGGGGGAGCACAGGGGTCAGACACACACTCGTCCAGGTCTGGGGAGGGGGAGCACAGGGGTCAGACACACACTCGTCCAGGTCTGGGGAGGGGGAGCACAGGGGTCAGACACACACTCGTCCAGGTCTGGGGAGGGGGGGCACAGTTGTGTTGAGTTGTGTTGTGTTGAGTTGTGTTGTGTTGAGTTGTGTTGAGTTGTGTTGTTGAGTTGTGTTGTTGAGTTGTGTTGTGTTGTGTTGAGTTGTGTTGAGTTGTGTTGAGTTGTGTTGTTGAGTTGTGTTGTTGAGTTGTGTTGTGTTGTGTTGAGTTGTGTTGAGTTGTGTTGAGTTGTGTTGAGTTGTGTTGTGTTGAGTTGTGTTGAGTTGTGTTGAGTTGTGTTGTTGAGTTGTGTTGTTGAGTTGTGTTGTTGTGTTGTGTTGAGTTGTGTTGAGTTGTGTTGTGTTGAGTTGAGTTGTGTTGAGTTGTGTTGAGTTGTGTTGAGTTGTGTTGAGTTGTGTTGAGTTGTGTTGTGTTGAGTTGAGTTGTGTTGAGTTGTGTTGTGTTGAGTTGTGTTGAGTTGTGTTGAGTTGTGTTGAGTTGTGTTGTTGAGTTGTGTTGAGTTGTGTTGTGTTGTGTTGAGTTTTGTTGTGTTGAGTTGTGTTGAGTTGAGTTGGGTTGTGTTGTGTTGAGTTGTGTTGAGTTGTTGAGTTGTGTTGAGTTGTGTTGAGTTGAGTTGTGTTGAGTTGTGTTGTGTTGAGTTGTGTTGAGTTGTGTTGAGTTGAGTTGTGTTGAGTTGTGTTGTGTTGTGTTGAGTTGTGTTGTGTTGTTGAGTTGTGTTGAGTTGTGTTGAGTTGTGTTGTTGAGTTGTGTTGTTGAGTTGTGTTGTGTTGTTGAGTTGTGTTGAGTTGTGTTGAGTTGTGTTGTGTTGTGTTGAGTTGTGTTGTTGAGTTGTGTTGTGTTGAGTTGTGTTGTGTTGAGTTGAGTTGTGTTGTTGAGTTGTGTTGTGTTGAGTTGTGTTGAGTTGTGTTGTGTTGTTGAGTTGTGTTGTGTTGTTGAGTTGTGTTGAGTTGAGTTGTGTTGTGTTGAGTTGTGTTGAGTTGTGTTGAGTTGTGTTGAGTTGAGTTGTGTTGAGTTGTTGTGTTGAGTTGAGTTGTGTTGTGTTGAGTTGTGTTGTGTTGTTGTGTTGAGTTGTGTTGAGTTGTGTTGTGTTGAGTTGTGTTGTGTTGAGTTGTGTTGTTGAGTTGTGTTGTGTTGTTGTGTTGAGTTGAGTTGTTGAGTTGTGTTGAGTTGAGTTGTGTTGTGTTGAGTTGTTGTGTTGTTGAGTTGTGTTGTGTTGAGTTGTGTTGTTGAGTTGTGTTGTTGAGTTGTGTTGAGTTGTGTTGTGTTGAGTTGTGTTGTGTTGAGTTGTGTTGAGTTGAGTTGTGTTGTGTTGAGTTGTGTTGAGTTGTGTTGAGTTGTGTTGAGTTGTGTTGTTGAGTTGTGTTGAGTTGAGTTGTGTTGAGTTGTGTTGTGTTGTGTTGAGTTGTGTTGAGTTGTGTTGAGTTGTTGAGTTGTGTTGAGTTGTGTTGAGTTGTGTTGAGTTGAGTTGTGTTGAGTTGTGTTGAGTTGTGTTGTGTTGAGTTGTGTTGTTGAGTTGTGTTGTGTTGTTGTGTTGAGTTGTGTTGAGTTGTGTTGTGTTGAGTTGTGTTGAGTTGTGTTGTGTTGTTGAGTTGTGTTGTTGTGTTGAGTTGAGTTGTTGAGTTGTGTTGAGTTGAGTTGTGTTGAGTTGTGTTGTTGAGTTGTGTTGTGTTGAGTTGTGTTGTGTTATTGAGTTGTGTTGTTGAGTTGTGTTGTGTTGAGTTGTGTTGAGTTGTGTTGAGTTGTGTTGAGTTGTTGTGTTGAGTTGTGTTGTGTTGTGTTGAGTTGTGTTGAGTTGTGTTGAGTTGTGTTGAGTTGTGTTGTTGAGTTGAGTTGAGTTGAGTTGTGTTGAGTTGTTGAGTTGTGTTGTGTTGAGTTGTGTTGTGTTGTTGAGTTGTGTTGAGTTGAGTTGTTGAGTTGAGTTGTGTTGAGTTGTGTTGAGTTGTGTTGAGTTGTGTTGAGCTGAGTTGAGTTGTTGAGTTGTGTTGTGATGAGTTGTGTTGTGTTGTTGAGTTGTGTTGTGTTGAGTTGAGTTGTTGAGTTGAGTTGTGTTGAGTTGTGTTGAGTTGTGTTGAGTTGTGTTGAGTTGTGTTGAGTTGTGTTGTGTTGTGTTGAGTTGAGAGTTGAGTTGTTGAGTTGTTGAGTTGAGTTGAGGTGTGTTGAGTTGAGTTGTGTTGTTGAGTTGTTGAGTTGAGTTGAGTTGAGTTGAGTTATGTTGAGTTGTGTTGTGTTGAGTTGTGTTGAGTTGTTGAGTTGTGTTGTGTTGTGTTGAGTTGTGTTGAGTTGTTGAGTTGAGTTGAGTTGTGTTGAGTTGTGTTGAGTTGTGTTGAGTTGTGTTGAGTTGTGTTGTGTTGAGTTGAGTTGTGTTGAGTTGTGTTGAGTTGTGTTGTGTTGAGTTGTGTTGAGTTGTGTTGAGTTGTTGAGTTGTGTTGTGTTGAGTTGTGTTGTGTTGTGTTGTTGAGTTGTGTTGAGTTGTTGAGTTGAGTTGAGTTGTGTTGAGTTGTGTTGAGTTGAGTTGTGTTGAGTTGTGTTGAGTTGTTGAGTTGAGTTGAGTTGTGTTGTTGAGTTGAGTTGTTGAGTTGAGTTGAGTTGAGTTGTGTTGAGTTGTTGAGTTGAGTTGTGTTGAGTTGTGTTGAGTTGAGTTGTGTTGTGTTGTTGAGTTGTGTTGAGTTGTTGAGTTGAGTTGTGTTGAGTTTTTGAGTTGTGTTGAGTTGTGTTGAGTTGTGTTGTTGAGTTGTTGAGTTGAGTTGAGTTGTGTTGAGTTGTGTTGTGTTGAGTTGTGTTGAGTTGAGTTGTGTTGAGTTGTTGAGTTATGTTGTGTTGTGTTGAGTTGTGTTGTGTTGTTGAGTTGTGTTGTGTTGAGTTGAGTTGTTGAGTTGAGTTGTGTTGAGTTGTGTTGAGTTGTGTTGTTGAGTTGAGTTGTGTTGTGTTGAGTTGTGTTGAGTTGAGTTGTGTTGAGTTGTTGAGTTGTGTTGTGTTGTGTTGAGTTGTGTTGTGTTGTTGAGTTGTGTTGAGTTGTTGAGTTGAGTTGAGTTGTTGAGTTGTGTTGAGTTGTGTTGAGTTGTGTTGTGTTGAGTTGTGTTGAGTTGTGTTGTGTTGAGTTGTGTTGTTGAGTTGAGTTGAGTTGAGTTGTGTTGAGTTGTTGAGTTGTGTTGTGTTGAGTTGTGTTGTGTTGTTGAGTTGTGTTGTGTTGTGTTGAGTTGAGTTGTTGAGTTGAGTTGTGTTGAGTTGTGTTGAGTTGTGTTGAGTTGTGTTGAGCTGAGTTTAGTTGTTGAGTTGTGTTGTGATGAGTTGTGTTGTGTTGTTGAGTTGTGTTGTGTTGAGTTGAGTTGTTGAGTTGAGTTGTGTTGAGTTGTGTTGAGTTGTGTTGAGTTGTGTTGAGTTGTGTTGTGTTGTGTTGAGAGTTGAGTTGTTGAGTTGTTGTGTTGAGTTGAGTTGAGTTGAGTTGAGTTGTGTTGAGTTGTGTTGTGTTGAGTTGTGTTGAGTTGTTGAGTTGTGTTGTGTTGAGTTGTGTTGTGTTGAGTTGTGTTGAGTTGTGTTGAGTAGTGTTGTGTTGTGTTGAGTTGTGTTGAGTTGAGTTGTGTTGAGTTGTGTTGTGTTGAGTTGTGTTGAGTTGAGTTGTGTTGAGTTGTTGAGTTGTGTTGTGTTGAGTTGTGTTGTGTTGTGTTGTTGAGTTGTGTTGAGTTGTTGAGTTGAGTTGTGTTGAGTTGTGTTGAGTTGTGTTGAGTTGTGTTGAGTTGTTGAGTTGAGTTGAGTTGTGTTGTTGAGTTGAGTTGTTGAGTTGTGTTGAGTTGTGTTGTGTTGAGTTGTGTTGAGTTGAGTTATGTTGAGTTGTTGAGTTGTTGAGTTGAGTTGTGTTGAGTTGTGTTGAGTTGAGTTGTGTTGTGTTGTTGAGTTGAGTTGTGTTGAGTTTTTGAGTTGTGTTGAGTTGTGTTGAGTTGTGTTGTTGAGTTGTTGAGTTGAGTTGTGTTGAGTTGTGTTGTGTTGAGTTGAGTTGTTGAGTTGTGTTGTGTTGTGTTGAGTTGTGTTGTGTTGTTGTGTTGTGTTGTGTTGAGTTGTTGAGTTGAGTTGTGTTGAGTTGTGTTGAGTTGTGTTGAGTTGAGTTGTTGAGTTGTGTTGAGTTGAGTTTAGTTGTGTTGTTGAGTTGTGTTGAGTTGAGTTGTTGAGTTGTGTTGAGTTGTGTTGAGTTGTGTTGAGTTGTGTTGAGTTGTGTTGTGTTGAGTTGTGTTGAGTTGTGTTGAGTTGTGTTGAGTTGTGTTGAGTTGTGTTGAGTTGTGTTGAGTTGTGTTGTGTTGAGTTGAGTTGTTGAGTTGTTGAGCTACCCAGCTAACACATATATTTACGTTGTCTCATTACTGTTGAATAATGTGATCTGTCTCTATTCAGGGTTAACCCTAACACTGTCCCTATTCAGGGTTAACCCTAACACTGTCTCTATTCAGGGTTAACCCTAACACTGTCCCTATTCAGGGGTAACCCTAACACTGTCCCTATTCAGGGTTAACCCTAACACTGCCCCTATTCAGGGTTAACCCTAACACTGTCCCTATTCAGGGTTAACCCTAACACTGTCTCTATTCAGGGTTAACCCTAACACTGTCCATATTCAGGGTTAACCCTAACACTGTCTCTATTCAGGGTTAACCCTAACACTGTCTCTATTCAGGGTTAACCCTAACACTGTCCCTATTCAGGGTTAACCCTAACACTGTCTCTATTCAGGGTTAACCCTAACACTGTCTCTATTCAGGGTTAACCCTAACACTGTCCCTATTCAGGGTTAACCCTAACACTGTCCATATTCAGGGTTAACCCTAACACTGTCTCTATTCAGGGTTAACCCTAACACTGTCTCTGTTCAGGGTTAACCCTAACACTGTCTCTATTCAGGGTTAACCCTAACACTGTCCCTATTCAGGGTTAACCCTAACACTGTCTCTATTCAGGGTTAACCCTAACACTGTCTCTATTCAGGGTTAACCCTAACACTGTCCCTATTCAGGGTTAACCCTAACACTGTCCCTATTCAGGGTTAACCCTAACACTGTCTCTATTCAGAGTTAACCCTAACACTGTCCCTATTCAGGGTTAACCCTAACACTGTCTCTATTCAGGGTTAACCCTAACACTGTCGCTATTCAGGGTTAACCCTAACACTGTCTCTATTCAGGGTTAACCCTAACACTGCCTCTATTCAGGGTTAACCCTAACACTGTCCATATTCAGAGTTAACCCTAACACCGTCCCTATTCAGGGTTAACCCTAACACTGTCCCTATTCAGGGTTAACCCTAACACTGTCCCTATTCAGGGTTAACCCTAACACTGTCTCTATTCAGGGTTAACCCTAACACTGTCGCTATTCAGGGTTAACCCTAACACTGTCTCTATTCAGGGTTAACCCTAACACTGTCCCTATTCAGGGTTAACCCTAACACTGTCTCTATTCAGGGTTAACCCTAACACTGTCTCTATTCAGGGTTAACCCTAACACTGTCTCTATTCAGGGTTAACCCTAACACTGTCCCTATTCAGGGTTAACCCTAACACTGTCCCTATTCAGGGTTAACCCTAACATTGTCTCTATTCAGGGTTAACCCTAACACTGTCTCTGTTCAGGGTTAACCCTAACACTGTCTCTATTCAGGGTTAACCCTAACACTGTCTCTATTCAGGGTTAACCCTAACACTGTCTCTGTTCAGGGTTAACCCTAACACTGTCCCTATTCAGGGTTAACCCTAACACTGTCTCTATTCAGGGTTAACCCTAACACTGTCTCTATTCAGGGTTAACCCTAACACTGTCTCTATTCAGGGTTAACCCTAACACTGTCTCTATTCAGGGTTAACCCTAACACTGTCTCTATTCAGGGTTAACCCTAACACTGTCCCTATTCAGGGTTAACCCTAACACTGTCCCTATTCAGGGTTAACCCTAACACTGTCTCTATTCAGGGTTAACCCTAACACTGTCCCTATGCAGGGTTAACCCTAACACTGTCCCTATGCAGGGTTAACCCTAACACTGTCCCTATTCAGGGTTAACCCTAACACTGTCCCTATTCAGGGTTAACCCTAACACTGTCTCTATTCAGGGTTAACCCTAACACTGTCCCTATTCAGGGTTAACCCTAACACTGTCCCTATTCAAGGTTAACCCTAACACTGTCTCTATTCAGGGTTAACCCTAACACTGTCCCTATTCAGGGTTAACCCTAACACTGTCGCTATTCAGGGTTAACCCTAACACTGTCTCTATTCAGGGTTAACCCTAACACTGTCTCTATTCAGGGTTAACCCTAACACTGTCCCTATTCAGGGTTAACCCTAACACTGTCCCTATTCAGGGTTAACCCTAACACTGTCCCTATTCAGGGTTAACCCTAACACTGTCCCTATTCAGGGTTAACCCTAACACTGTCCATATTCAGGGTTAACCCTAACACTGTCTCTATTCAGGGTTAACCCTAACACTGTCTCTAGTCAGGGTTAACCCTAACACTGTCTCTATTCAGGGTTAACCCTAACACTGTCTCTATTCAGGGTTAACCCTAACACTGTCATATTCAGGGTTAACCCAAACACTGTCTCTATTCAGGGTTAACCCTAACACTGTCCCTATTCAGGGTTAACCCTAACATTGTCTCTATTCAGGGTTAACCCTAACACTGTCTCTGTTCAGGGTTAACCCTAACACTGTCTCTATTCAGGGTTAACCCTAACACTGTCTCTATTCAGGGTTAACCCTAACACTGTCTCTGTTCAGGGTTAACCCTAACACTGTCCCTATTCAGGGTTAACCCTAACACTGTCTCTATTCAGGGTTAACCCTAACACTGTCTCTATTCAGGGTTAACCCTAACACTGTCTCTATTCAGGGTTAACCCTAACACTGTCTCTATTCAGGGTTAACCCTAACACTGTCCCTATTCAGGGTTAACCCTAACACTGTCCCTATTCAGGGTTAACCCTAACACTGTCCCTATTCAGGGTTAACCCTAACACTGTCTCTGTCCAGGGTTAACCCTAACACTGTCCCTATTCAGGGTTAACCCTAACACTGTCTCTATTCAGGGTTAACCCTAACACTGTCTCTATTCAGAGTTAACCCTAACACTGTCCCTATTCAGGGTTAACCCTAACACTGTCTCTATTCAGAGTTAACCCTAACACTGTCTCTATTCAGGGTTAACCCTAACACTGTCTCTATTCAGAGTTAACCCTAACACTGTCTCTATTCAGGGTTAACCCTAACACTGTCCCTATTCAGGGTTAACCCTAACACCGACCCTATTCAGGGTTAACCCTAACACTGTCCCTATTCAGGGTTAACCCTAACACTGTCTATATTCAGGGTTCAGGCTAATAATAAGGAGGATATATGATTTCTCTGATCAGGCTAATAATAAGGTAGGATATATGTTTTCTCTGATCAGGCTAATAATAAGGAGGATATATGTTTTCTCTGATCAGGCTAATAATAAGGAGGATATATGTTTTCTCTGATCAGGCTAATAATAAGGAGGATATATGTTTTCTCTGATCAGGCTAATAATAAGGTAGGATATATGTTTTCTCTGATCAGGCTAATAATAAGGAGGATATATGTTTTCTCTGATCAGGCTAATAATAAGGTAGGATATATGTTTTCTCTGATCAGGCTAATAATAAGGAGGATATATGTTTTCTCTGATCAGGCTAATAATAAGGTAGGATATATGTTTTCTCTGATCAGACTAATAATAAGGAGGATATATGTTTTCTCTGATCAGACTAATAATAAGGTAGGATATATGTTTTCTCTGATCAGACTAATAATAAGGAGGATATATGTTTTCTCTGATCAGGCCTCTGTGGCCTCCATTTATGCCACACAAATCCGGCGGAAAGGGGAAAATGTGATCAGGGACCCTTCTCACCCTGCTTACGACCTCTTTAACCCCCTTCCCTCTGGCAGAAGACTCCAAAGTCTCAGGTGCAGGACATCCCGTTTTAAAAACAGTACATATCCCGAGGCTGTCCGTCACCTGAACTCGAGTACAAATGTTCAGGCACTTTGCACAACAAGGGCTAGCACCAGCCGACATGCACTTTAAGGCAATATGCACTTTAAAACTGGAACACTGAGCAATTTATTTTAGGTACTGTCGCATTTTTTTCTTTTTAATTGTTTGTGTAAAACTCTTTATTGTGGGGATTGTAATCTTGTGTTTTTATATTGTATTCTTGTGTTTTTATATTGTATGTTTTTAACATTGTCTGTACTGTATGTGGCACCAAGACAAATCCCAATCAACAGTGTTGAAATGGCAATAAAGTTTCTATCTATCTATCTATCTATCTATCTAATAATAAGGAGGATATATGTTTTCTCTGATCAGACTAATAATAAGAGGATATATGTTTTCTCTGATCAGACTAATAATAAGAGGATATATGTTTTCTCTGATCAGGCTAATAATAAGGTAGGATATATGTTTTCTCTGATCAGGCTAATAATAAGGAGGATATATGTTTTTTCTGATCAGACTAATAATAAGGAGGATATGTGTTTTCTCTGATCAGACTAATAATAAGGAGGATATATGTTGTCTCTGATCAGGCTAATAATAAGAGGATGTATGTTTTCTCTGATCAGACTAATAATAAGAGGATATATGTTTTCTCTGATCAGACTAATAATAAGGAGGATATATGTTTTCTCTGATCAGCTAATAATAAGAGGATATATGTTTTCTCTGATCAGGCTAATAATAAGGTAGGATAAATGTTTTCTCTGATCAGACTAATAATAAGGAGGATATATGTTGTCTCTGATCAGACTAATAATAAGAGGATATATGTTTTCTCTGATCAGGCTAATAATAAGAGGATATATGTTTTCTCTGATCAGACTAATAATAAGGAGGATATATGTTTTCTCTGATCAGGCTAATAATAAGAGGATATATGTTTTCTCTGATCAGACTAATAATAAGGAGGATATATGTTGTCTCTGATCAGGTTAATAATAAGAGGATATATGTTTTCTCTGATCAGACTAATAATAAGAGGATATATGTTGTAGGAGCCATTCTTGAGTTATTTAATCTTTGAGTTTGTATCATGCAATTATTTGAATTATGAAAAAGCTTTATGGATTACGAAATATGAAAACGAAAACTGATAATATGATTGACAAATCATGATATTATTTACACTGATTATCTTATTGTAACTATTCTTATGATTTGAAACTATGTGCACTTTCCCTTTAAAGAGACCTACCTGAGCTATTCACCTGTGTGGTTTACCTTGATAAGGGGTGGTGGCTTGCGTGGGAGACGTGGACCGGGAAGGCAAACAGTTTTTGTACCGCACGCACAGACGCACTGCACGCAACGCACGCATGTATTAGATATACGAGTTTTGTTTGTTTTGCTTATTAGAAATAAATGATTGATTCATTGTGACAGCCAAAGGATGGATCAGAATCTTTATTATGTGCGCGTAGACTAAAGCTATCCCCGGAGTGGAAGTGGCAAATACGAATTACAAAATTGTTTGTAAATAGCCACTATATTAAGTACAAAAACTCATGCTGATATTAAAGTATTTCGCCTGAAAGAAGAGGACTTCAACAAGGACACGTTCGCTTCACCCAGGACCCAGGGAGAAAGAGGATCCCCAACAACAACATCTACAAGATACTGCGCGGTCGTGAGTAACGTTGCATTGTGCAACACATGGGGAGGATCCCGCGGGGATAATATGAACTTGAATGACTAATCTTGGATCCAACGTCATTGTGGAAGGGCTACCGGGAGGTGGCTCTGATTCAATTATTCTCCGCTGTGGATACACTTGTTTGACCATAGCGCACAGACTGTGTTTCATTGTGTTTCACAAGCATAATAATAAACACCGAAGCGTCTTTGCGCACAGACTGTGTTTCATTGTGTTTCACAAAGCATAATAATAAACACCGAAGCGTCTTTACGCACGGACTGTGTTTCACAAAGCATAATAATAACACCGAAGCGTCTTTACGCATGGACTGTGGATGACATTTGCGGGGATTCTGAACAGTTAAACTGTTGACATTGCATCACTGACGCTGTCACACATTATTGTGATATTTCAACTATATTAAAATAATGTCTGAAACGGAAAAGGCCCAAGAGGCTGAGAGAGAGCTGGTGAAATTGATTGGCTCTCGCAGGGCGAAGCTCGGTGTGTTGACTAGGCGCAAGAATGAGTTGGATGCGCTATTCGACGGACTTGATGATGTAGACGTGGAAAAGGTGAATGAACATTTGCAAGCCTTTGATGTTTTAATGAATGAATTTGAGAAGATGCACCAATCTGTTCAAGCACTGTTATATGAAGATGAGAAAGAGGGTGATGAATACGACTGGTATAAACCAAAGGTTCAACAATTCAATTCATTTATGAATGATGTTCGAAACAGAATAAAACCTGGTTATAAAGAACAGGATCAAGTTCGACCTGAGGACAGCATCAGCAGCACATCTAAAAAGACCACTAAATCAACAACCTCAACTCTGCGTATAACACTAGAAACGGAGAGAGCTGCTCTCATTGCAAAATCAGCAATCATGGAGGAAAAGTGGAAATTAGAGGAGGAATAAAGGAGAAAGAGGATAAACTGAAAAAAAGGAAGGAACAACTTGAAATGCAAATGGCATTTGCTGAATCTGATGCTAAACTGAAAGTCCTCGAAAAATACGACAAAATAAAGGAATCCCAGGCTGATGTCAAATCATGTGAATCCCAGGCAAGGACTCCTACAGATGGCATGAATGAGTATCTTGACCAAATGCAAGCCAGGCAAGAGCCACCTCCAATGACAATGGACATTATTGATCCGGGAAGCTCACCCCCCCCGCCTGACGATGACAGACAACAGTCCCCCCAGCTAGGAGCTAGGTCAAGGATGCCACCTGACCACTCCATGGAAACTATATACAGTCAACCCCTGTCACAGGCAGGTCCATATCTGTCGAGGCCATCACATGTTGACCATTTCCCAGTTGGTCCACTAGGGGGAGGCATTCAGCCAGGTGCAGCAACTTACCTGTCCAGGCCATCACACATTACCAATGTCCCAGTTGGTCCACTAGGGGGAGGCATTCAGCCAGGTGCAGCAACTTACCTGTCCAGGCCATCACACATGACCAATATCCCAGTTGGTCCACTAGGGGGAGGTATTCAACCAGGTGCACCATCAGGGCATGGTCACCAAAGTCACCAGAACACATTAGCTACTGTCATGGACAGGCAGAGTCAAATGACAGAACTTCTTGTGCACCAACAAAGGCTGTCATTGCTACCCGCCAGGGAAATCACAGCATTTGGAGGAGACCCAATGGAATATCAGTCGTTCATAAGTGCTTTTGAACATGGTATCGAGTCCAACACGGACATCAGTAAGGACAGATTATATTATCTGGAGCAATATACCACTGGCCAACCAAGAGAGCTGGTACGCAGCTGCCAGCACATGGATCCTGCAAGAGGATATGCTGAAGCAAGGCGACTGCTGGAACTGCACTTCGGTGATAAAATAAAAATCACAAGCACCTATATCCAGAAGGCACTGGATTGGGCTGCTATCAAACCTGAGGATGGGGCAGCACTACAGGCCTATTCACTATTTCTCCGTGTGTGCTGCAATGCTATGCAGGCCCTAGAGTACATGCATGAACTGGACAATCCATCCAACATGAGAACGGTCATTTCTAAGTTACCCTACAGGCTCAGAGATTCATGGAGATCTGTAGCATGCAGCTATTATGAACGAACCCTGCAAAGAGCAAGATTCACAAACCTGGTTGACTTTGTAGAACGGCAAGTGAGAGTTATTCTAGACCCAGTATTTGGGAATATTCAAGAGTCTACTCCAAAGGTACAAGGCCTTAAAACAAGGCTGGGTAACTCCCAGCATCAATCCAAGTCATCAGGAAGCAAAGGCAGGAGCAGTTTTGCTACATCAGTGACACCAGTGGAAATGGAGAAGCAAAGATTGGATGGCAAAGTCAGTTCAAATGCATTTTGTAAGCCATGCTTATTTTGTACTGGAGAACACGCCATGGAGTGTTGTAAGAAAATGATTCTGAAGCCTCATAAGGAGAAGATCGAATTTCTCAGGACAAAGGGAATCTGCTTTGCATGTCTAAACAGAGGACACATGAGCAAGTTGTGTAGGAATCGTCTGACTTGTCGCTCTTGTCAGCTCAAACACCCAACTCTCCTGCACATAAATAGAACAGACAACCCCAGGAAGGAAGAGAGCACCACCACAGCTACAGCTAAAGGTGAGGAAGTTTCCAGCGCCCTGGTCTCACTGCAGGCTTGCGGGCTTACTGGGGCCGGAGGAAAGGAATGTGCTCTAGCCATTCTGCCTATCCAGGTTAAGATGGCTAAAGGAAGCAAAGTAATCAGAACATATGCGTTTCTGGATCATGGAAGCTCTGCTACCTTCTGTACCGAGAACCTGATGAAGAAGCTGGACGCCAGAGGCCAGAAAACAGAGATACTGCTCAGGACAATGGGCCAGGAACGGCCTGTGAGCAGCTACAGATTGGATGGGCTGGAAGTGAGTGATTTGGAAAGCAATAACTTCTTTGCTCTCCCTGAAGTGTACACACAGCTCGCTATACCAGTCTCACAAGAAAACATACCAACACAAGAGGGTCTAAAAGAATGGCCTTATCTGAAAGACGTACCTCTGACTACTATTGAGGAGGAAGTTGGACTGTTGATTGGGATGAATGCTGTCAAAGCCATGGAGCCATGGGAAATAATTAACAGCAAAGGAAACGGGCCCTATGCAGTGAGAACCTGTCTCGGATGGGTGGTTAATGGTCCCCTGAGCGGCAGCCTGCCCATTGACAAGCAGGGTCGACCACGTACAACATCAAACCGAGTCACCATAGCAAACCTGGAAGAACTTCTCATCAAACAGTACAATCAAGACTTCCCAGAGCGAGGCTACGATGAGAAGGCCGAGCCGTCTGTAGAGGACAAGCAATTCCTGGACATTGCAGCTAAGTCCATCACATTGAAGGATGGTCACTACCAACTACGATTGCCATTTCGCAAAGAGGACGTGAATCTGCCAAATAATAGAAGGATGGCAGAGCAGCGAGCCACGAACCTCATTAAAAGATTCAGGAGGGACGAGGCATACTTTGCTGATTACAAAAGGTTCATGAGTGACATCTTGGATAAGGGGCACGCCGAGCGGGTGCCAGAAGGACAGCTGCACAGAGAAGATGGAAAGGTGTGGTACATACCTCACCACGGTGTGTACCACAAGATAAAAAGGAAAATGCGTGTGGTATTCGACTGCACTGCATTATTCCAAGGGACATCTCTCAATAATGAGTTGCTACAAGGTCCCGATCTCACAAACACATTACTGGGTGTCATCCTTAGATTCCGCCAGGAACCAGTAGCCGTCATGGCTGACATTGAAGGCATGTTCCATCAAGTCCAAGTAACGGAGCAAGACGTTGATTTCCTGCGCTTCTTGTGGTGGCCCAACAATGACTTCAGCCAGCCATTAGCTGAATACAGGATGACGGTCCATCTATTCGGAGCGGTCTCGTCCCCCAGCTGTGCCAACTATGCACTCAAGAGAACAGCGGACGACAATGAGGGTAAGGCTAGTGATGATGTCCTTCGCACCATCCGTCGGAACTTTTACGTTGACGACTGCCTCAAGTCGGTTCCGGATGACAAGCAAGCCATCTCCCTAACTCAAGATCTCAGAGCCGTCTGTTCTACTGGTGGGTTCAGACTTACGAAGTGGATCAGTAACAGCCGTGCTGTTCTGTCTGCTGTTCCAGATGAAGATAAAGCCAAAGAAGTGAAGGAGCTCGATCTCGACAGAGAAGAACTACCGGTGGAACGAGCTCTCGGAATCCAGTGGCATGTGGAAACCGACACCTTCTCCTTCAAGACTGCTACAAAGCAACAACCCTTAACCAGGAGGGGTATTCTGTCAGTGACAAATTCTGTTTACGACCCCATGGGATTCCTCGCCCCACTGGTTCTCCCAGCGAAGAGGATCATGCAAGATCTTTGCAAAATGAATTGTGGATGGGATGACAAGATCCCAGAGGCCCACGCTCGGTCATGGCAGAGATGGTTGGAGGATCTAGGCAAGCTGTCAAACCTCCACATCAGCCGTTGCCTTAAACCCAGTAACTTTGGAAAACCACACACTGCACAACTACATCACTACAGTGATGCCAGCGAACACGGGTATGGTACAGCTAGCTACCTGCGACTGACCAACCTCAAAGGTGAAGTCCATATTGTCTTTGTCATGGGCAAAGCACGGGTAGCCCCACTGAAGCAGATGACCATACCCAGAATGGAACTGGCGGTAGCAGTGGTCGCAGTCCGCACTGATAAAATGCTGAAAGAGGAACTGGAAGTGGAACTTCTGGAATCTGTCTTTTGGACGGATAGTACGTCTGTCCTCAAGTACATCAACAACACAACCAGTCGATTCCAGACATACGTTGCAAACCGGATTTCGACCATCCGAGAACTGTCTGACCGATCACAGTGGCGCTATGTAAATACAGCAGTCAACCCTGCAGACGACGCGTCACGAGGCCTGACCATGGATTCTTTTCTCAAATCCAGTCGATGGTTGAATGGCCCAGACTTCTTACAGAGGCCTGAGAAAGACTGGCCAAAGTCCCCAGAGGAGCTGCCTGCCCTCTGTGAGGACGATCCAGAAGTTAAGAAGAGCACTATCACGTTCAGTACAGCCGTGATGGATCATGACAGTGATCCCATTGCCAAGCTTATCAAGCACTTCTCATCATGGGATAAGTTAAAGAAGGCTACAGCATGGATCTTGAAGTTCAAAGAAACACTTCAGAATCTAAGCCTCAAAAGAAAGGAGCTGCAGGCTGCAACCTGCACAAAGAATCCAGACCAGAAACGACAAGACCATCTGGATGACCAGATGAACAAAACAAGAGCTCAGCTAGGAGCTCAGAGTCTCTCAATTGAAGATCTTGCGCATGCTGAGGAGACACTTGTTTGCTACGTACAGCGGCAGCATTTCCAGGAGGAAATATCTGCGCTGAAGAAAGAGAATACTGTAAATAAAAGGAGCACCATTTACAGACTGGACCCAATGCTACTGAACGGCGTGCTGAGAGTTGGAGGAAGGGTCAGTAGAATGGCGATGCCAGAGGAATCCAAGCATCCAGCTATCCTTCCTAAAGCCAGCCATTTGTCTCATCTTCTACTGAGCCATATACACATGGTTGTAGGCCATTCTGGAAGAAACCACATGCTCTCAAGGCTTCGCCAGAAGTACTGGATAATGCGAGCCAACTCTGCTGCCAGGAAGATCGTCAATGACTGCGTTCTGTGTCGACGATTTAATGCCACAGTGAAAGAGCAGAAGATGGCCGACCTACCAAGGAATCGCATTTCTCCAGACTTGCCAGCATTCACGCATGTGGGAACAGATTATTTCGGGCCTATAGAGGTGAAGAGAGGGAGGAGTCTGGTAAAAAGGTACGGCGTACTCTTTACGTGCCTGGTGAGCCGTGCCGTTCATCTCGAAATGGCATACTCCTTGGATACTGACTCCTGCATATCAGCACTGCGGCGGTTCATCTGCAGAAGAGGTCAAGTTAAAGAGATGGTATCAGACAACGGAACCAATTTTGTCGGAGCTGAGCGGGAGTTGCGGGAGGCACTTTCCAACCTGGACCACAGCAAGATCCAACATGCACTGCTCGACGAGGGAATCCAGTGGACATTCAATCCACCCACTGGCTCCCACCACGGAGGCGTTTGGTAGCGACTAATACGGTCTATAAAGAAAGTGCTGTACTCAGTACTCCGCCAGCAGACCCTGGATGACGAGAGTCTCCAAACCGTCCTATGTGAAACTGAGGCCATTCTCAACGACCGTCCTATTACCACCGTCTCAGATGACTCTAACGATCTTGAGGCTCTGACCCCGAACCATCTACTGCAGTTGAAAGGAAAACCCATTCTACCACCTGGTTTGTTTACAAAGGAGGATTCGTACTGCAGAAGGAGATGGCGGCAGGTCCAGTACATGGCCGACCTCTTCTGGAGGCGATGGAAAAAGGAGTACATCCCTCTGCTTCAAGAACGTCAGAAATGGAACCAAGTAAGGAAGAACTTAGCCCCAGGGGACGTGGTCCTCATTGTGGATGAGTCATCACCAAGAAATTCCTGGCTCATGGGCAAGGTGGAAGAGACAATGCCTGACAGCAGAGGGCATGTACGCAAGGTAAAGGTCAAGACCAAGTACAATATCCTAGAAAGGCCCATCAGCAAACTATGCTTGCTGAAAGAAGCAGATTGACTGACATTGACTAGCCCCTGCTGACTTCTTCACGCGCTTGTTTGTTTTTTCCTTTTCGAGGGCAATGCCCGAACCTTTGTTACACTGATGGATTATACCTTTTTTGTGGATTATACCTTTTTTGTGGATTATACGCTTTTTCGTGGAACATACCCCCTTTTTGGAATATTTCGATTCCTACATGAACTATATAAAGACATGTTCAGGCTCCTGTTAACATATTTGCATAGAATAATTGTCCCTTTTTAGGATAATGGACAATTAGAGGCCGGTTTGTAGGAGCCATTCTTGAGTTATTTAATCTTTGAGTTTGTATCATGCAATTATTTGAATTATGAAAAAGCTTTATGGATTACGAAATATGAAAACGAAAACTGATAATATGATTGACAAATCATGATATTATTTACACTGATTATCTTATTGTAACTATTCTTATGATTTGAAACTATGTGCACTTTCCCTTTAAAGACACCTACCTGAGCTATTCACCTGTGTGGTTTACCTTGATAAGGGGTGGTGGCTTGCGTGGGAGACGTGGACCGGGAAGGCAAACAGTTTTTGTACCGCACGCACAGACGCACTGCACGCAACGCACGCATGTATTAGATATACGAGTTTTGTTTGTTTTGCTTATTAGAAATAAATGATTGATTCATTGTGACAGCCAAAGGATGGATCAGAATCTTTATTATGTGCGCGTAGACTAAAGCTATCCCCGGAGTGGAAGTGGCAAATACGAATTACAAAATTGTTTGTAAATAGCCACTATATATGTTTTCTCTGATCAGGCTAATAATAAGGAGGATATATGTTTTCTCTGATCAGACTAATAATAAGAGGATATATGTTTTCTGTACATTGGAGGTGGTTGGGTGGGTGGGTGGGGGGGGGGTGGGGGACACTGTAAACTGTACTTGGTAATTTACTGTACATTGGAGGGGGTTGGGTTAGGACAATTGCAGGGGCCAGTTTCGAATTGCAGTCTCCCGTAGGTGTTCTTTGAGAGTGTTTTTGAAAGTGGGTAGGGATTCACATTCCTTTACAGCTGTGGGTAGGGCGTTCCACATTGATGTGGCATAATTGCGAAACGTGTTTAGTCCCTTGTTTGAGCCGAATCTGGGTTTAACATGATTTGTGGAGCTCCCTCTGGTGTTGTGATTGTGGTATTCACTGACCTTTGGGAAGTATTTTGACATGTACATGGGTATCTTGGGTATGTTGTAGACCAGGCCCATTGCAAGTTGCTGTACTCTGTCGTCTACTCTAAGCCATCCTAGGTTGTCAAAGTGGGCAGGGGTGAGGTGGGTTCTAGGAGTCAGGTCAAGCAGTAGTCTGACCAGTTTGTTTTGAGATGTTTGTAATTTTGTTTTTAGTGCCGTTGAGGTGCTTTGGTACCATGAGGTGCAAGCATAGTCGTAGTACCCTTGAATGAGTGCTCCTGCCAGAGTCTTCAGGGTATTCTTGTTTACCAGTGAGGAGATCCGGTACAAGAATCGAGTTCGTTGGTTGACTTTTTTTTATTACATTGGATGCCATTTTGTCACAGGAAAGATTAGCCTCTAGGATGGAGCCCAGGTATGTAATTTCTTCTTTCCTTGTGACAATATTGTCACCCACTGTAACTGAGAAGCCGTCGGTCTTGCTGAGTTTGTTATTTGAACCGAAGAGAATGGACTCTGTTTTACCCAGGTGTAATGATAGTTTGTTGTCAGCGAGCCAGGTGCAGATTTTGCCGAGTTCTGAGCTGAGGGTTTTTTCAACCTGTAACTTGTTCTTGTCAGAGACCAGCAGGGCTGAGTCGTCCGCAAACAGGAACAAGTTGCACGACAACAACAGGTGTTCGCAGAAACACACTCAAAACAAGTTGAACAAAAGGCACTTGATATTCAGATTTTTACAGATTATGAAAGTACAGAATGTAAAGCTTTCAAATGATGTGTCATACGTTGAAATCTGAAAATATTTGAAGAATATATGCTTATTTTAATCTAGTTAAACCTCATGTCTCAGAGCAGAGAAAAACAGAGTAAGTTTGGCTGCATTTTTAACACCTTGGCAGTCAGGTGCTAGGCGTTTTTACTATTATTAGAGATACTATAACTGTTAGCTGTTACAGTAAATATGTTAAACATTCAAACTGTGATAATATGGAAAAAATACGAAATAATAAATAAATGTTCTCCCGATCTGACTTCCCAGAAATGAGTCTCTCACTGCTGGGCTCTGTCAAATACCACAATCAGCCACTAGGGTGCAGGTAGTGTTTGTCTCCTGTGACCTACCCCAATAGCATAAAACTGCAGTGCCGCAGCCCCATACATAGGAGGGGCCTGTACTGTGTGTTGGGGGCCTGTACTGTGCGTTGGGGGCCTGTACTGTGCGGTGCACTACTGCGCATGCGAGAAACAAAGTAAAGTAATTCTAATCTAGTCTAAGGGTTAAGTTTAGGCCCTCATCCAGAAGAGGTTTTAGAGTTTAGAGTAACAGTCAGGGCTGGTAATCCAATTGATATTCAGTTTAAGATAAAAAAAATTCTAGTCTATAGACAATTGGTTGCATTGAATGCTTTATTTGGTTACTCCTAATCCAATTGATGTTCAGTTTAAGACAAAAAATATTTTGGACGTGGCGGCTAAGTGGCGCAGTGGAGTGGGCAAGGCACTCGTGGGGCGGCGTGGCTCAGGGGTAAAGCGGGACGTCCAATGATCGAAGGGTTGGTGGTTAGAATCCCGCTCAAGCCCATGTCCATCCCACTGCCGTTGTGTCCTTGGGCAAGACACTTAACCTACTTGCCTCGTATGCATGTGTATGCATGTGAATGAATGTTGGTGGTGGTCGGAGGGGCCGTAGGCGATGATTATTCGCCACGCTTCCGTGAGTCTGCCTCAGGGCAGCTCTGGCTGCAATTGTAGCTTACCACCACCGGTATGACTGTGTATGAACGAATAATGGACTCTGTAAGCGCTCTGGGGTCACTGGGGTGTCACGGAGAGCGCTATATAAATCCAATCCATTATTATTATTATTATAACTGGGTTCGAGCGCAGCTCTCGGCGTTGCTACCAGCTTGGCTGGTCGTTCATACTAACACAATTGGCAGTGTTAGGGGTGGGAAAGCTGGTGGGTAGGGATTGGACGTTGTGGACAGCGACTCCTACAGGTCGGTTGGTGCGCCTGTACAGCAGAATCAGGAAGTATCGGGGGCAGCGTGAGCCTCCCACGCGTTACTCCTCGCCACAGAGAGATCGCGCTGTTCAGGTGAAAAGATGCGACAGCTGCCTCCTCGTGTACCGGAGGGGACACGTGATGCAAGGCTTGGTCCTCACTGCAGCCGACCAGTGGGAGGCATAGTCTAGCAACGTTCGAGACAGGGGAGGGGAGAATTGAAGGGAGAATTGGCGAGGCGAAATTGGGATGGGAGAAAAATAGAAAAATAAGGAGAAAAAGTGGATATAAAAAAAAGAAATATTTTGGACATTAGGTCCTATTTTCCGTATGTTACTTTATGTTCCGTATGTAACTTTATGTTTCTAGTGTCCTATATTATATGTTACTTTGTTTCTCGCATGCGCAGTAGTACAGCGCACAGTACAGGTCCCCAACGCACAGTACAGGCCCCCAACGCACAGTACAGGCCCCTCCTATGTATGGGGCTGCGGCACTGCAGATATACCCTACTCGACCTACCGGCACATTCCCCGCGGGGGTCCTGTGTGTAGCCTGCGTTGCAGTCGCAGTGGAAGCTGTTGGCCACAGGGAGGCAGCGTCCGTGAACGCACAGGTTGGGCAGCTGGTTACAGACATTGACCACAGGCTCGTCAAAATCTGTTCAGAATTAGAATTTGATAATGAGAAGTCAATCAATGGTGTCTGTCCATCAATGTATTCATTTATTCTAATCTAGACATAAGTGTCTACTCTATCTATCTATCTATCTATCTATCTATCTATCTATCTATCTATCTATCTATCTATCTATCTATCTATCTATCTATCTATCTATCTATCTATCTATCTATCTATCTATCTATCTATCTATCTATCTATCTCTCTACTGTATCTAATCTATCTATCTACTGTATCTTAAAGGAACACACCAACATTTTGGGAAATTAGCTTACCTAAACACAATGAATGGAAGAGGACATGACCGGTTAGCCTTCGGGAGAGGTGTTAATTGGACAATGATTAGGCTAACCGGTCATGTCCGCTTCCATTCATTGTGCTAAGCTAGGCTAGCATGCAGCCAGATAGCTTTCTACTGAACGCACAGAGAGGAAACTGGTATCTATCTTCTTGTCTCTCTCTGGAGAAGACGGTAAGCTAATTTCCCAAAATGTTGGTGTGTTCCTTTAAAATGTCTATCAATTGATCCATCCAACCCATCATGAATCCATCTACCTGTCATCCATACATTATATTCATCCACCCTTCCACTCATCCACCCTTCCACTCATCCACCCTTCCACTCATCCACCCACCCACTCATCCACCCTTCCACTCATCCACTCATCCACCCACCCACCTCATTCATCCATGATATCCTTCCTGTATGTATTATACATTCTGACAGCTGGCATAGCTTAAGTGAAACAACATGAGATGTGAGCGTCTGCCTCCAGCTGAAGCCTCGCTGCCAGATGGTTCCTCACCGAAGACGGGTGTGGAGGGCGTGTGGGGGTCAGGGTAGTCTGGGTGGGGCACTGGGTACTGGATGACTCCTCCAGGACATAGCCTCTGGTACTCATCTAGACAGGGTCAAAGGGTAAAGGTCAATAGGTTAGCGAAAGGAGTATAGTTGTGTCAGCAGCAGTGTTGGGCAAGTTACTTTTAAAAAGTAACTAGTTACAGTTTCTAGTTACTTCTTCCAAAATGTAACTAAATTACTTACTCAGTTACAAATTATAAAAGTAACTAGTTACTTCAGAAAGTAACTATTGCGTTACTTTCAAGTAAATTTGTTACATAAACAACATACACAAATCTAAACTATTTTAATGTTGCTGTGGGACAAAGTGAGACTAGCCTCCAATCAAATGCCATATATGTAGATATTATAATTACTATGTTTATATAGTGGATCATACAAATACAAACACAATAGATGTTTTGGAACTTTTGATATGTATTGCCCCTCAAAAGGCCACAACTGGGCAACATTAAATTATGCTTGTTAAGCACTATACAAAAAATAAATAACAAATATATACTGATTGATTGAACATTTTAATGAACAGATTGCAGAATGGGTACAGCACAGTACAGCTCAATACACACAATTGTGAAGGGGATGCAGACCAGAGAAAGACTTTCGTCTTGTTTACATCAGGGTCCCCCATTTTCAATTCATCATAACATAAAAATATTTTTTCAAAAAAGATGAGTGAATGAATAAATGAATGAATGAATGAATGACTGACTGACTGACTGACTGAATGAATGAATGAATGAATGAATGAATGAATGAATGAATGAATGAATGAATGAAAACTTTATTTAACAGATTGCAGAATGGGTACAATACAGTACGGCTCAATACACACAATTGTTAAGGGGATGCAGACCAGAGAAAGACTTTCGTCTTGTTTACATCAGGGTCCCCCATTTTCAATTCATGACATTTATGACATACACGACATACAGATATAAGAATCTAATCGAATCATCTAAACTAATCTAATCATGACATTTAAGACATGCATGACATACAGATATATATATATATATATATATATATATATATATATATATATATATATATATATATATATATATATATATATATATATATATATATATATATATATATATCTGACTCTGAGCACCTGAAGACTGTGCTATTAAACTAGGAAGTATAGCACTATGTTGATAAGCGCCGGGGAGACAACCCCCAATGGGGTCGATCCCTCAATCCAGGCAACAGGCCAGAACTCGACCTGTGCCTGGAGCACTGCGGACTAGACAGGCGCCTAAGGGGTCTACTGTAAGAACAGTACCCGGCGGAAGGGGTGTTCGGTATGCTGTGCACCATGTCATGACCTCAACAAACCCGACCCCTCCAGCGGGATTGAGGTTCAAAGGAGAGGCAGACACAATTGGCAGACGTCATGAAAAATGCGGGGGCACACTCTCAGGGCAGACAGGGTCAAGCCCGGCCTCAACCCGAGAGTCGACTCTGCTACCAACACACCGGAGAACCAACCACCTCCCTATGTTTAGTTTAACAGGAGGCGGTTGTTCCCTTAACCCACCAAGAAAAACCTAGAAACAAAGTGTTTCAGTTTTCAAAGGGTTAACCCAGGCCAACAGGTCGATGGGAACGAGTCCGGACCTGGGCCTGGCGGACCGGGACCTACACAGGGATGCCTAGAGGGGTTGACAGCAACCACCTCGACAGCCCCCTCCCATCCCAGCCCAGCAGGGGGAGGGAGGAGTGAAACAATGGAGAAGGACCAGGCCCCCTAACACAGCGCAAGGTACAACACAGTATGGACCAAGCATGTCACTGTTATGGGCAAGCCGTAGTGGCATACATATGACACACATATCCACGACATCAATCACCACGAAGCCCGGACCGACCCGGCATTTCCCCCCGGAAAAGCACAAAGTCCTTCGGGGTACCAGAACAGCAGATCTGCGCCCCTGACAGACAACGGGTTAACTGACTTGGTCCGGCGTGACCAGAACCAGTCCCGCGTCCTAGTCACGCCGCCATCCCTAGTCCTAAGAGGGGGGTAGGTACGTGTGTCGATCTAAAACATCACAGAGGGCACCACCAAGATGGACAGAACGTGAATGCGCTGCTCCTGGCGGCCCACCTCATGGGCGTGAGACCCCTCCACCAATGTAATGATCTACTCCGTCATCTCCCCCCGGAGATGCACGTAAGTCATCGAGTCTTGCACTGGCGCTCGGTAGAGATAAAAAATGTCCTTCCTAGTCGCCCGCATAAAAAAACGCTGTTTCTATGAATTGGGCAACCAAGGCGTGCCGGCCCAAAAACGTGGTTCCACATTGGAAACACCCAGGGCCAGCACTATTATGCACGTCAAGAACCCGAAACACATCAATGGTGAATTCTAATAAGAAAACACCAGACGACGTCCCCTCCATGCTGTCTGGGACGAGCAGCAGGAAGCCGGTCAATAAGACACAGACACAGGTCTTATATGACGCGACTGAGGGCAACCCCGTCAATTCTGCTCCTCACATAAAAGAGGAAGACAGAAGTTCCCCCAGAGAGACCTCCACGTGAGTAACAATTGAAAAAGATACATGCAATAATAATTGGGCCAAGTGACCAACGGCCCAATACACACTGTAATAGAGAGCAGAAAACGAACAGTTTTCGAATGCAACGCATCATCCAACTTTGACAAAGACAGCGGTCTGCAGCACAGAGCCTGTGACCTCACGGATGTCTCCTGGCCAATAGGAAACGCACCCAGTGACGTATCCCATGGCTGGGGGGAAAATCCCGTGACCCACCCATCCTAACAGGGAGTGGAACCAGGGAACTCCCCCCCCCCCTTCCCCCTCCCTGTGACGCGCTGCCCCTCAGCCGACAGGGGAAAACTGACAGGCAGGAGGTCCCACCTCCCGGCCAATCAGTAAAGGTGGGGGAGGATTTTATCAGCCCACCCCTCTTGACCCCTCACCCCTGATACGATGCAACAACAAAGCAGAGCCATGACACCAGTCATAGCGTGCTACATGAACGCGCATTATACCTGTTAGGGTAACAGCTTCACATTTTGTACGCCAGCCACAGACGATAACCTCGCCTGTGCAAAAACTGGTTTCATACATGGCTTCAGGCTCATGTGCGAACTTGCCACCTGAATTTTTACACCTTTACCCTAAAGTAAGAAAAAACACAGAACAAGAGAGGGGCCAAGGGCCTTGGTACAAGAGCTACACATCTTCTGTAGGCCAACACCTAACCCAGTTGTGGATAAACGTGAATACGATACAGACAACCCTCCATCACAACAAAAAAGGGCAAAGAATTCACTCTCACTACTGTAAGAGGAACGCCGTTTTTTATGATGAGAGAAGACATAAGTCCTCGATTAAGTGCTGGTCACAGACCTTGCTAAGTCTACATGACAGCGACCAAACAATTTTCAGAGAAATTGCCTCTCTCTAAGCAAGAGCACAACCCCAGCAGAAGCTGAGGGATTTACACCGTATCCCCAAAAATATAGTGAATCAACACACATTTTGTAAACAAAATCATATTTGAGGGGGGGGGGGGGGGGGGGGGGGGGCAAACCGGGGAATAATTTCACCCACCCCTCACCACCTTACCCCTGATACGACGCCAAATGTGTAGAGTAAAAGCTTTACATCATGCACGCCAGCACAGCCGAAGACCTTGTTTGAAACAGGTTTCCCACAGCTCTGCTTATGTGTGAAAAAAACTTGCCACTTGTTATTTTCATCATTACCCTCAAGTAAGAATAACAAGCTAAGAGAGGGACTCAGCCCTCGATCATATGCCACTATGCACAGCATTGTAGGGTAACCCAGCCAGTTGTGGGCTCAGCCACATTGTTTAAACGTTACATGAGGACACACAACTTCTCATCATACAACAAAAACCCAGTTCATTTTTACTCACGTAAAAAACAACGCATTAACATTAGCACTAGCATTAACACTAGCAACACATTAGCACTAGCATTAGACACTAGCAACACATTAGCACTAGCATTAGACACTAGCAACACATTAGCACTAGCATTAGACACTAGCAACACATTAGCACTAGCATTAACACTAGCAACACATTAGCACTAGCATTAACACTAGCAACACATTAGCACTAGCATTAGACACTAGCAACACATTAGCACTAGCATTAGACACTAGCAACACATTTGATAGTTTTAATTCATTGATCTGTTGTCAATATCTTATATATCTTCAGGCTGTACACTGACGTCAGATGTCTCTGTGTAAACACGGGACCTGATGAAACGGTCTCTGTGTAAACATAGGGCCCCATGAAACAGTTCTGGAAGACAGGTGCATGATGATATCAGAAGCATGCAAAAGCCCACACACACACCAGCACACACACTTTAACACACACACAAGCACACATCACGCAGACACCAATGCACACACATAGAGAGATACACACACCCCCCCCCTTTTTTGTTCGAAAGTGCCAGCTAGACATGCAAACTCATGTCTCTCACTTTAACACACACACAAGCACACACCACATAGACATAAATGCATAACACACCGAGAGATATACACACACCATTCTGATAAGATCCTTTGTCCTCAAACTGTGACATGACGGCTATCAATCACCAAGGCAGAAAAGAGGTTGGCCTATGTACCATACTGTATAAAAATATGGGGCTGTCTGTCGTCAAGTATCATTCTGCGGGTGTACTCGAGCAGGTGGTCCGGATTGAAGAGCTATCCTTCCTGTGTTCTCTGTGTACTTCGAGATAAAAACCTTGGCGGCACCAGACTTCAGACTCAACTTGTCTCACTGCTTCATTCAATAAAAGAACTATAAGGGTATTTCCTTACAAATGGGGGCTCGTCTCGGGATTG
The DNA here is from genome assembly GCF_963971535.1 of Notolepis coatsorum. Taxonomy (NCBI): domain Eukaryota; kingdom Metazoa; phylum Chordata; class Actinopteri; order Aulopiformes; family Paralepididae; genus Notolepis; species Notolepis coatsorum. The sequence continues at coordinate 125,209,020 of NC_140175.1, forward strand.
GATTGATCGCGGTGAACCAGTTGTCGTCTGGAGTCCCAACCAAGGTGTCTCGTCTTCAGTGACAAAACAAGCGCTAAAAAATTGAAAAGGTGAGCAGGTTACACCTATTTAACTGAAATTCCTGCACATTGAAAACTCTAAATTTATGATTTGTTCTGAATATTGGTATATGTGAGAGCACAGGAATAATTGATCATAATCTGTATTTTTTTTTATTTATTTTTTTTGTTGTTTGTCTTCTTGTCCGTGTCGTGCATTTCGTCCCGGGACTGACTGACGAGTCATAAACGGTTGAGTGCATTGGTCCAGGTCGAAACGAGAGCCGGTGCTTTTTCTTCAAATGACGAGGTGAGCTGAAAACCCATTACTAAATGTTCAGCAAATTGGCAAATTCCAAATTTAGAATAGGTTTGTCATTTGAATGAAATATGCCTGCATAGGATTTCGTGCAGTTGTTGTTTTCTTTATCGAGTGGAGGTCTGATATATGGTGAAAGGGATGGTTAGAGTCCTCTGTGGTTAAAGTCCTCCGTGGTTAAAGGCCTCCGTGGTTGCTCAGTGGTTAAAGGCCTCCGTGGTTGGATAAATAGGGTTTGAGGCCCTAAGGTCTGATAAATAGGGTTTGAGGCCTAAGGTCTGATAAATAGGGTTTGAGGCCTAAGGTCTGATAAATAGGGTTTGAGGCCCTAAGGTCTGATAAATAGGGTTTGAGGCCTAAGGTCTGATAAATAGGGTTTGAGGCCTAAGGTCTGATAAATAGGGTTTGAGGCCTAAGGTCTGATAAATAGGGTTTGAGGCCTAAGGTCTGATAAATAGGGTTTGAGGCCTAAGGTCTGATAAATAGGGTTTGAGGCCTAAGGTCTGATAAATAGGGTTTGAGGCCTAAGGTCTGATAAATAGGGTTTGAGGCCTAAGGTCTGATAAATAGGGTTTGAGGCCTAAGGTCTGATAAATAGGGTTTGAGGCCTAAGGTCTGCTAAATAGGGTTTGAGGCCCTAAGGTCTGCTAAATAGGGTTTGAGACCCAGGGTTAAAGTTCCCACCGGAGGTTAAAGTCCTAAAAGAGGGGTTAAAGTCCCCGGGTCAACCTATTATTATTAGGTTCAGACTATGCATTGACAACCTAGTTGATTAAATATAGGTGGGTATATATGCTCCGGGTCTGAGAAGGAGCGGGTGTTATATTATATTATTATATTATATGTATTATGTTGTGCTATGTGGTTAGTTTATTTGCATAAACCGCTCTGAACACCGCCGTGCACTCTGCGGCCGGTGGGACCGGCGCTTCGCTGTCCTCCCCCCACGGGCGCGCGGCTTGAGGGGTTGAAGCGCTTCAGAGGCGTGCATGTTCACAGAAATACACTCGATATCTGCGTTGTTACCACAAATATGGATGTTGGTAGAGGCGAGCATATTCACAGAAATACGGTATAGTGTTGTTAAGGGGATGCGGACCAGTGATGGAGCTTTCGTCATCAGGGTCCACATAATCATCACCATTATTATCATTATTATTTCGTTGGTGCCGCTTGCTGTAAATGGGTCTGCACTCTGCATTGCTATAGACACTTCACATTGATACAACATTTTATTGGAGCGACGCACGCTCGGCCGAATTCTACTACAACTACAACAACACGGCAGTAGGAGCTACTCGCACGCTCTCTCCCTCCCTCTCCCTCTCTCTCTCTCGCTCCCTTTCTCTCTCTCTCTCATTCTCTCTCTCTCTCTCCTTCTCTTTCTCACCCTCTCTCTCGTTCCTTCTCTCTCTCTTTCTCTCTCTCTCTCTTTCGCTCACGCACCCCGGACTGAAACTTTTCCTCACACGCTCTCTCTCTGACTCTCCCATTTTCTCTCACTAGCTCGCGCCCTCTCTCACCCCTTCTCCCCTGCTCTCTTTCTCTCTCTCTCTCTCTCTTTCACGTTCCCCCTCTCTCTCTCTAACCATCTCTCTCTCTTTCTCTCTTTCCCGCTCTCCCTCTCTCTCTCTCCCCCACTCTCTTTCTCTCTCTCTCATTCTCGCTCTAGCTCTCTCTCTAACCATCTCTCTCTCTTTCTCTCTCTCCAGCTCTCCCTCTCTCTCACTCTCGTTCACTCTCTCTCTTCTCCCTCTCTCTCTCAGACTAACTCACTCGCACTTTCACTGACTCTCTTTCTCTCTCTCTCTCTGAATACCTCTCTCAATCTATCTCTCTCTCTTACTTCTCTCTCTCCTCTTCTTTGTTCTCTCCCATCCCTCTTCAAGAAGAATGACTGGACAAATTATACGAAGGGGGAGGGGCGCGAGAGGCGTGCCTGATGAGCCGGGGTCGGGAAATTGTTTCTCGTGTTCTATGCCTGGTCATTGGTCCCGAGAATGTCCCAACAGGGCTCCGTACCTATCGCCCAGACAGTCAGGAAATTGTTTCTCGTGTTCTATGCCTGGTCATTGGTCCCGAGAATGTCCCAACAGGGCTCCGTACCTATCGCCCAGACAGTCAGGAAATTGTTTCTCGTGTTCTATGCCTGGTCATTGGTCCCGAGAATGTCCCAACAGGGCTCCGTACCTATCGCCCAGACAGTCAGGAAATTGTTTCTCGTGTTCTATGCCTGGTCATTGGTCCCGAGAATGTCCCAACAGGGCTCCGTACCTATCGCCCAGACAGGGTGAACCGGCGCACGACAAACCTGGGCCGAAGGGGGAGGGGCGCGAGAGGCGTGCACAGCCCCTTTGAGTGGGGCACTTAAAGGGGAACTATCTTATAAATGGCCTTTTTGAGTGTTTAGCATTGTTTCCTAGCTATGTGAACTTATATTAATATGATCTATGTCTAAAAATTCTCATATTGGCGCATTCTTCCAATTCTCCTCTCACAATATTCACCCTCACTGAACTGAGTCGTTTGAAAATGTGCCTATATGTGATGTCATAAAGACACCGCTGCATGTTAATGTTCAGGCGGGGCCGAGCCACACAGTGGTTTAGGAGCCCAGGCTCAAAACAGCTCGAAATCTTGAGGTAGAAAAATGCTGTTTTTGAGGACTTGATTAGAAATACAAAACAATGAATAAAAAAAATATATATATTACAGAGGTGTTCCATAGACTCACAGGAATTGTGTAAAAGTGCCCAAATAGTGAAAGAAATAGTAAAATAGTTCCCCTTTAACATTTGCTTGACCTGTGGCCGTTGTCTGACCAGTGCCCCCTCTCCCTATTACATTCGCGCTCAACCTGACTATTCTCACTCCCAAGCTCTCTCTCTCTCTCTCTCTCTCTCTCTCTGTCTCTCTCTCTCACTCTCTCGTTCTCTCTCTCTTCTCCCGCTCTCACAGGACCCATTCAGAGTGTCTTCTCCCCCACTCGCACGCTTTCTCCCTCCCTCTCCCTCTCTCTCTCTCGCTCCCTTTCTCTCTCTCTCTCTCGCTCTCTCTCTCTCTCTCCTTCTCTTTCTCACTCTCTCTCTCGTTCCTTCTCTCTCTCCCCACTCTCTCTCTCTCTTTAATATTCACGCACCCCGGACTGGCACTTTTCCTCACGCGCTCTCTCTCTGGCTTTCCCGTTTTCTCTCACTGGCTCGCGCCCTCTCTCTCCCCTTCTCCCCTGCTCGTTTTTTTTCTCTCTCTCTCTCTCTCTCTCTCTCTTTCAAGGTAAAAGTGGCTATGGAGAATAGCAGTGCCGAAGGGACTAATCGACGCGTACCACTGGGGGCTATGGGCCTTACGTCTAGGTCAGGCATTATAGCTCAGCTACAATCGATGGGCGCAGAGAGATTTGTGTCAATGTCAATCCGTGACGTAGCATTCTTTAAAGGAGGTATGTTGCGAAATAGGGCAGGAGAAGGAAGGGTGATTACGTTTCCCCCCCTCAATCCCCATTAATCTATTTTGTGTTCCCTCTCTCTTAGGCCTAAGGGGGAGTGGGTGTAGACTGGAATTGGCTGAGATTGAGGGTAGAAAGGGAGGAAGCCGCCACTGTAGTAGGTGTAATGAGAAGGTATTAGTAGGTGTAATGAGAAGGTATTAGTAGGTGGTATGAGAAGGTATTAGTAGGTGTAATGAGAAGGTATTAGTAGGTGGTATGAGAAGGTATTAGTAGGTGTAATGAGAGGTATGAGAAGGTGGTATGAGAAGGTATTAGAAGGTTGTATGAGGTGTGGTGGCGACACCTAGCGGGCAGATACTGTCACATCGCTCCCTGGTAGCGTCTGCTCCTCTGTGTCAGAAACTTTTCATTTCATCTTTATTTAATTTTTTCTTGTATCTTTTTAAAATGTAAAAACTTTTATTTTATGTTTTTTTTTATGATACTTCATAACCAAAGATATTTTTGAAAATATAAGTATATTGTTTTAGGTGTTGCCTGGTGCAAAGACAATAGAGGAAGGACAAATATATAGTTCAGAGCGTTTCAAAACACTGGGTAATATAATTAAGAGGATTATATAGTAGATTTTTAGTGTGCAGACAGTTTTCAGATGTTAAAAGTTGTTAGTGAACCTGCTAAACAACTTCTGCTGTTGAAGCACGTTCTAATATTGGGTTGTACCAGGTAGTAACAAGGCCCCCGTACATACACACACACACACACACTCACTCACTCACTCACTCACTCACTCACTCACTCACTCACTCACTCACTCACTCACTCACTCACTCACTCACTCACTCACACACTCTCACACACACACACACACACACACACACACACACACACACACACACACACACATATATACATGCACATACACACACATAACCACGCACATATACATAAAACACACATACATACATATACATACAAACACAGTCAATCAACCACACGGGAGGGCTTTGAAAGCAGACCAATTTGATCAATCTTAGAAAATGTCTGGGCGTGTTAACTCCTAAATCAGGGAAGACTGGTTAAATATATATGTTTGTTTTTCTCTCTCTGGTTTAATCAGACTGATTGTATTCAAACTTCCGCTCTTCTTGTTTTATGCTTTTTATTGTATTTAAGATACCCGCAGGGGGAGTTTTATTTCTAAAGATTTCTAATTTTATTTCCTCTCAATTCGTTGTTTCTATGGCGTAGGGAGGGGATTAGGCACCCCGAACCTCTAGGCGTCAACAGGCGGCAGTGGGCTCGCAAGAGTCTGGGCGCACGTTAAAAACAAGATATAGTGCGGGGGAGAAACTGAAGGCCCTCGTGTGTAACGAGGTATGAATTAACATACCACTGTGGTACCGTCTAGTCGGCCCAGGAAACGTCGCACGTAAGTTGGTGTGGGCACTGGGTGGTACGTGGACGACAGTTCACACCTAGGAGCAGGGCAGTGCACCGGAGGGGGCACAGCACCTGCCGTGAACAGGCTAGGCTGGCGAAAACGGTCAATATTTCCATGCCCGGAGCAAGCGGGGTGGGGACAAGACCGTCGGTTTCTAAACTGAGTGGCTGATAGGTACTACGGACAGTCAGCCGCTTGGGGTCCTGACTTGATGACGGACTATGAGGTCGCTATCGACTGGGTCGCCAGCCGGTTGGGAGAGCGTTATGGCAGAGACCATAAATGCACCTGGCTCAATGTACAGTCAGGCCACAGTAACCTTACTAGCCGATACAGGGTTAGTAGGCGAGTTGTGCTTCTGTGATCAGTGTTTTTGAAAAGAAAATGCTGGGAAGCAGAGGGATGAGGGGTGTCAATTCAGAGGAATCTGAATTGTCTCTCCTAAGATTGGAAAGGGACCCAGCCTTAAACTGCACCTGAAGGTAAAATAAGGGGACTTCTTCTGTTCATGTGAGGAGACCTTGGCCTGGAAGTGGAGGCCTGTATCCTTGGTTGGGTGAGAAGGGGTCCAGTGTAGGCGGCGATGCGGCCCTGTAGGGCCGGTCTCCCCACACGTGGCATCTCCTGATCCTGGCGGGGAGAGGTGCATCTAAGTAGGGCAAGCAGTGCGTCCGAACGGGAGGAGGGTACTCTTAACTGGAAGGAGGTTAAAAGGGTCAAAGTGTTCCCCACATGGACCGTCTGGTCGGTCACGACTCTAAAAAATCATAATCTCCATCATCACTTTAATCATGATGTAATTAGACGATACCAAAATACATAACAAGGTTGTTTTGTTACAGAGACTACATACACTGCAAGGGGAAGAGAATCCTCAACGTTCTCATGGTGTAACTAATAACAACTCTGACCAGGAAATATAATACAATTATATAAATGATACTGTCACGGTGTCCAATGAGCAGACTAGTATGAATGGAATCCAAGTGTGTTTCAAGTTGTTCGCATATTATTGTCTAATTACACTGTAAATACAGAAATGGAGGGGATGCTGGGTACCAGATGATGGTGAATGGAGGGGAGGCTGGGTGTGTAGGTGATGGAGAGGGTGGTATGTATGGTATGGACGAGTTGGAGGCCCTGTTGGGGGATGGAGAGGATGCCCACGAGGCGACTGCAGGATCCGTGCTCAAGGCACCGGCCTATGAGGAACCCTTGGAGGATGCACCGGCCGGCTCTCCTCCCCGTCTCTTTCCTGTCCAGCTGGGGTCCCCCGTGTCTGAGCCACCGGACTCTGCTGACATGATGGCATCCGGGGATGAGGATGTGGGGGAACCAACTGCAAGTTTCTATGAGGTCGTGGTAGGGTTGTGAGAATGGGGACAAGATATTTTTTTTTTCTTTCTTTTCTTTTTATCATATACTCATTAGAATATTGTCTATTCATGGAATATTGTATACTCTGATGTGGGACAATGTGTGTTTTGTGTTGATTTGTTTTATGTGAATTTTAGTCTGATTTTCTAATGATCCTTCGGCATAGAGATTGCAACCATTGAAAATCATTGCATTATTTTTTTTCTTCTTTTTCATTTGTGAGTTTGGGTGATGGTGACGGAGTATGACGCTGATATGCCCCAACTGTGAATCTGAAAGTTGAGTGGTTCTTTACGCATTTTTTATGTATTTCGATCAATGGGTTTTCTCATAAATAAGTCTGGATGCATTGTACTGGTTGTTAAGTAAGCTATGTGGTGTTCTGTGTTCTGTGTTTCTTCCACGGGCTGTCAGGTTGGGGAGAGGCTGAGCGACCATGGACGCGATGGGGAACGGTCAGCTGTCATCCACTTCCTTGGGGACGCTGTGGTCATGCTGAGAACCGTACCGAGGCCCTTCTCCGCCGGTGGTGGGGTGGAAATGCAACCCCGACGATGTCACGAGCGACAGCTCGCTGCTCGCCTGAAAATGTAGGGCTGATGCCGGATTGAGGGGGAGGGGCCGGCAACAGGACTTCGGCCTGAATTCAGTATGATGCAGTGTCCTCTGGGGGAGGTGATGACTGACTGACGAGGAGCGCTCTCTGCCTGATGGCCTGCGGGGGATTCACAGTCTCAAAGGGGGATTGTGTGGACTGTGTGGACTCCACACAGCAACTGAATGGTGGACTCAACAACTGGATAAATTACTGAATTTAAATAATTAATTGAAATAAGAATATTAGAATAATAGATGAGGAAGTGTAAATTGATTGAAATTATGCAAAATGTGACTGAACTAAAACTGGACTGTCTTAAAATATGATTGAAGTTATGCAAAATGTGACTGAACTAAAACTGGACTGTATTAAAATATGATTGATATTGTGCAAAATAAGACTGAACTGTCTGAGCTGTCTTACATAGTATTTCAGGCATGTACATTATGCGAGAGCGGTCAAGCATCATTTCCATATTTTACAGGTCCTGGTTGGGGTTAAATCAACGTCAGTTTATTGTTATTTTCTTTTGTGTTTTCATTCCTCTATGAATATACAGTGAATCTTGATGAGTGTATCCTCGTGTTCGTTTCCTGGGGTATATTGGGTTATATTGGGTAATTGTAATTAGTATTACACGTGTTTTGATCTATGGCCTGCCCATCTACGGCCCTGACGACACTGGACGCTACTGGATGACCACTGGACCATCTAATTGTCACATGTCTCTGCTATTCCATGCGCTTCGTGCTATGTTTGCCTCTGGGCCCCCGTATAGTTAAGCTTCACGCTTATATGATATACACGCCCTCTTGGATTAAGTGCAGGTCTGATGTATTGATGGCAGTATTGGTGGTCATCCGATATGTAGGTATATGTCCGGAAATGTACTCTATTTGTTCCTGACCTTGGCCTTTTGACAGGTCCATGCTTAGTGTATGTCTTGATGATTGATGGTTGTGTCATATTGTTGGGTGCACAATGAATTGTTGTGTTGACATATAGATTTATATGTCAAAAGGGGGATTGATAGTTTTAATTCATTGATCTGTTGTCAATATCTTATATATCTTCAGGCTGTACACTGACGTCAGATGTCTCTGTGTAAACACGGACCCGATGAAACGGTCTCTGTGTAAACATAGGGCCCCATGAAACAGTTCTGGAAGACAGGTGCATGATGATATCAGAAGCATGCAAAAGCCCACACACACACCAGCACACACACTTTAACACACACACAAGCACACATCACGCAGACACCAATGCACACACATAGAGAGATACACACACCCCCCCCCTTTTTTGTTCGAAAGTGCCAGCTAGACATGCAAACTCATGTCTCTCACTTTAACACACACACAAGCACACACCACATAGACATCAATGCATAACACACCGAGAGATATACACACACCATTCTGATAAGATCCTTTGTCCTCAAACTGTGACATGACGGCTATCAATCACCAAGGCAGAAAAGAGGTTGGCCTATGTACCATACTGTATAAAAATATGGGGCTGTCTGTCGTCAAGTATCATTCTGCGGGTGTACTCGAGCAGGTGGTCCGGATTGAAGAGCTATCCTTCCTGTGTTCTCTGTGTACTTCGAGATAAAAACCTTGGCGGCACCAGACTTCAGACTCAACTTGTCTCACTGCTTCATTCAATAAAAGAACTATAAGGGTATTTCCTTACACATTAGACACTAGCAACACATTAGCATTAACACTAGCAACACATTAGCACTAGCATTAGACACTAGCAACACATTAGCACTAGCATTAACACTAGCAACACATTAGCACTAGCATTAACACTAGCAACGCATTAGCATTAGACACTAGCAACACATTAGCACTAGCATTAACACTAGCAACACATTAGCACTAGCATTAACACTAGCAACACATTAGCACTAGCATTAACACTAGCAACACATTAGCACTACCATTAACACTAGCAATACATTAGCATTAGCACTAGACACTAGCAACACATTAGCATTAGACACTAGCAACACATTAGCATTAGACACTAGCAACACATTAGCATTAACACTAGCAACATCAAACATTCCGCCGAAGCGTGAACTCACCGGAGCCCCTGACTGGGCACATCGTGAACTCACCGGAGCCCCTGACTGGGCACATCGTGAACTCACCGGAGCCCCTGACTAGGCACATCATGAACTCACCGGAGCCTCTGACTGGGCACATCGTGGGCACCGCCCCGCTCGTCCAGCAGCGTCCGCTGGCGCAGCAGCACTGGACCTGGCTGAAACGTCCGGAGATCTCCTGGGCACAGCGCCCGCTGATGATGCTCCCAAAGCACGACCCGGCCCACTGGTCTGAGAGAAGCAGGGAGAAGACATTAGAGGAGACACGACCCGCCCAACTGGTCTGAGAGAAGCAGGAAGAAGATATTTAGAGGAGACACAACCCGCCCAACTGGTCTGAGAGAAGCAGGAAGAAGATATTTAGAGGAGACGGTCTTAGAGAAGCAGGAAGAAGACATTTAGAGGAGACGGTCTGAGAGAAGCAGGAAGAAGACATTTAGAGGAGACGGTCTTAGAGAAGCAGGAAGAAGACATTTAGAAGAGACGGTCTTAGAGAAGCAGGAAGAAGACATTTAGAAGAGACGGTCTTAGAGAAGCAGGAAGAAGACATTTAGAAGAGACGGTCTTAGAGAAGCAGGAAGAAGACATTTAGAAGAGACGGTCTGAGAGAACAGGAAGAAGACATTTAGAGGAGACGGTCTGAGAGAAGCAGGAAGAAGACATTTAGAAGAGACGGTCTGAGAGAAGCAGGAAGAAGACATTTAGAAGAGACGGTCTTAGAGAATAGAGAAGCAGGAAGAAGACATTTAGAGGAGACGGTCTTAGAGAAGCAGGAAGAAGACATTTAGAGGAGACGGTCTGAGAGAAGCAGGAAGAAGACATTTAGAGGAGACGGTCTGAGAGAAGCAGGAAGAAGACATTTAGAAGAGACGGTCTTAGAGAAGCAGGAAGAAGACATTTAGAAGAGACGGTCTGAGAGAAGCAGAAATAAGACATTTAGAAGAGACGGTCTTAGAGAAGCAGAAAGAAGACATTTAGAAGAGACGGTCTTAGAGAAGCAGAAAGAAGACATTTAGAAGAGACGGTCTGAGAGAAGCAGGGAGAAGACATTTAGAAGAGATGGTCTGAGAGAAGCAGGAAGAAGACATTTAGAGGAGACGGTCTGAGAGAAGCAGGAAGAAGACATTTAGAAGAGACGGTCTGAGAGAAGCAGGAAGAAGACATTTAGAGGAGACGGTCTTAGAGAAGCAGGGAGAAGACATTTAGAAGAGACGGACTGAGAGAAGCAGGAAGAAGACATTTAGAGGAGACGGTCTTAGAGAAGCAGGAAGAAGACATTTTGAAGAGACGGTCTTAGAGAAGCAGGAAGAAGACATTTAGAAGAGATGGTCTTAGAGAATAAGGAAGAAGACATTTAGAGGAGACGGTCTTAGAGAAGCAGGAAGAAGACATTTAGAAGAGACGGTCTTAGAGAAGCAGGGAGAAGACATTTAGAAGAGATGGTCTGAGAGAAGCAGGGAGAAGACATTTAGAAGAGACGGTCTTAGAGAAGCAGGAAGAAGACATTTAGAAGAGACGGTCTTAGAGAAGCAGGAAGAAGACATTTAGAAGAGACGGTCTTAGAGAAGCAGGAAGAAGACATTTAGAAGAGATGGTCTGAGAGAAGCAGGAAGAAGACATTTAGAAGAGACGGTCTGAGAGAAGCAGGAAGAAGACATTTAGAAGAGACGGTCTTAGAGAAGCAGGAAGAAGACATTTAGAGGAGACGGTCTTAGAGAAGCAGGAAGAAGACATTTAGAAGAGACGGTCTGAGAGAAGCAGGAAGAAGACATTTAGAAGAGACGGTCTTAGAGAAGCAGGAAGAAGACATTTAGAGGAGACGGTCTGAGAGAAGCAGGAAGAAGACATTTAGAAGAGATGGTCTGAGAGAAGCAGGAAGAAGACATTTAGAAGAGACGGTCTTAGAGAAGCAGGGAGAAGACATTTAGAGGAGACGGTCTTAGAGAAGCAGGAAGAAGACATTTAGAGGAGACGGTCTGAGAGAAGCAGGAAGAAGACATTTAGAAGAGACGGTCTTAGAGAAGCAGGAAGAAGACATTTAGAAGAGACGGTCTTAGAGAAGCAGGAAGAAGACATTTAGAGGAGACGGTCTTAGAGAAGCAGGAAGAAGACATTTAGAAGAGACGGTCTTAGAGAAGCAGGAAGAAGACATTTAGAAGAGACGGTCTGAGAGAAGCAGGAAGAAGACATTTAGAGGAGACGGTCTTAGAGAAGCAGGAAGAAGACATTTAGAAGAGACGGTCTTAGAGAAGCAGGAAGAAGACATTTAGAAGAGACGGTCTTAGAGAAGCAGGAAGAAGACATTTAGAAGAGACGGTCTTAGAGAAGCAGGAAGAAGACATTTAGAAGAGACGGTCTTAGAGAAGCAGGAAGAAGACATTTAGAAGAGACGGTCTGAGAGAAGCAGGAAGAAGACATTTAGAGGAGACGGTTTTAGAGAAGCAGGAAGAAGACATTTAGAAGAGACGGTCTTAGAGAAGCAGGAAGAAGACATTTAGAAGAGACGGTCTTAGAGAAGCAGGAAGAAGACATTTAGAAGAGACGGTCTGAGAGAAGCAGGAAGAAGACATTTAGAAGAGACGGTCTTAGAGAAGCAGGAAGAAGACATTTAGAGGAGATTGTCTTAGAGAAGCAGAAAGAAGACATTTAGAGGAGACGGTCTTAGAGAAGCAGGGAGAAGACATTTAGAAGAGACGGTCTGAGAGAAGCAGGGAGAAGACATTTAGAAGAGACGGTCTGAGAGAAGCAGGGAGAAGACATTTAGAGGAGATGGTCTGAGAGAAGCAGGAAGAAGACATTTAGAAGAGACGGTCTTAGAGAAGCAGGGAGAAGACATTTAGAAGAGACGGTCTTAGAGAAGCAGGAAGAAGACATTTAGAAGAGACGGTCTTAGAGAAGCAGGGAGAAGACATTTAGAAGAGACGGTCTTAGAGAAGCAGGAAGAAGACATTTAGAAGAGACGGTCTTAGAGAAGCAGGAAGAAGACATTTAGAAGAGACGGTCTTAGAGAAGCAGGAAGAAGACATTTAGAGGAGACGGTCTTAGAGAAGCAGGAAGAAGACATTTTGAAGAGACGGTCTGAGAGAAGCAGGAAGAAGACATTTTGAAGAGACGGTCTTAGAGAAGCAGGAAGAAGACATTTAGAAGAGACGGTCTGAGAGAAGCAGGGAGAAGACATTTAGAGGAGACGGTCTTAGAGAAGCAGGAAGAAGACATTTAGAGGAGATGGTCTGAGAGAAGCAGGAAGAAGACATTTAGAAGAGACGGTCTTAGAGAAGCAGGAAGAAGACATTTAGAGGAGACGGTCTTAGAGAAGCAGGAAGAAGACATTTAGAGGAGACGGTCTTAGAGAAGCAGGAAGAAGACATTTAGAAGAGACGGTCTGAGAGAAGCAGGGAGAAGACATTTAGAGGAGACACAACCCGCCCAACTGGTCTAGCCTAGCATAGCACAATGAATGGAAGCGGACATGACCGGTTAGCCTAGGCATTGTCCAACTAACACCTCTCCTGAAGGCTAACCGGTCATGTCCGCTTCCATTCATTGTGCTAAGCTAGGCTAACATGCAGCCAGATAGCTTTCTACTAAACGCACAGAGAGAAAACTGGTATCTACAGTATCTTCTTGTCTCTCTCTGGAGAAGACGGTAAGCTAATTTCCCAAAATGTTGGCGTGTTCCTTTAACTGTCAATCAATTGATCCATCCAACCCATCATGAATCCATCTACCTGTCATCCATACATTATATTCATCCACCCTTCCACTCATCCACTCTTCCACTCATCCACCCTTCCACTCATCCACCCTTCCACTCATCCACCCTTCCACTCATCCACCCTTCCACCCTTCCACCCTTCCACTCATCCACCCTTCCACTCATCCACCCACCCACCTCATTCATCCATGATATCCTTCCTGTATGTATTATACATTCTGACAGCTGGCATAGCTTAAGTGAAACAACATGAGATGTGAGCGTCTGCCTCCAGCTGAAGCCTCGCTGCCAGATGGTTCCTCACCGAAGACGGGTGTGGAGGGCGTGTGGGGGTCAGGGTAGTCTGGGTGGGGCACTGGGTATGGCTGGACGACTCCTCCAGGACATAGCCTCTGGTACTCCTCTAGACAGGGTCAAAGGGTAAAGGTCAATAGGTTAGCAAAAGGAGTATAGTTGTGTCAGCAGGCTAGTGGACACCAGAATATAAATCTTTTGGAGACGACTTGGACCTTGATCTATGGTCCAGACCTCCACCTTGAAGGTCCACTTCAAAGATACGGTTGTCTTTACAGCCTGGAGGGTGTTTCCGTGTCTCCTCAGTCAAGATCATCTCTTTGTGGAACTTAAAGGCTCAACATCCGCCGTCGTTGAAGGATATGATTCACACCATCGCTGAGGAATATTCAGCACGGCGTCAAGAGCCACATCTGGGGTGTTTCACATCCTCATGTCCAGCGTGACGTTCGGGGGAAGATTTCAAAACAAAACAATACGGCTAAAACCAAGATAGCGGCACGGTGGTGTAGTGGTTAACACTGTCGCCTCACAGCAAGAAGGTCCAGGGTTCGATTCCCGCTTGGGGACCAGGTTTCCGCGATGCCAGCTACCCAGGTGGGGGATCTCCTGGGCCTTTCTGTGTGGAGTTTCCATGTTCTCCCCGTGCTCGCAAGGGTTTCCCCCCCGATAAGATAAACCCAATGGAAAAACATGATCGCTAATGCTGTTGTGTCCCTGACGAAGACGGGCAGGAGCACTTGGATTGGTCCCCAAGGCGCGGCCCTCGCCGACCCCCTATCTGCTCCCGGCTGCCCATGGGGGGAAGGACGACGGGATGGGTCAAGTGCAGAGACTCAATCGCATTAGGCAACACAAGATACAAGATACAAGAGTTTTATTTGTCACGGCATACAGGTATACAGTGAAGTGCGGGGGGTCTCGCCCGCAACGATGTGCATAATAATAATACATAAATACAAGTAATAATATAAGAGTCCAACCAATAGAGCGACATAGTGCAATAAACAAGTAAACAAAGTAGGCATATCGGTATCTGTACATGAGCTATTTACAGAGCATGGTAGGACATGCTAGGTCCTGTGGCAGTGCAGTACACTGTTAGCTACGGATGAGGCATTGGGTCTTTATGTACACTGCTATACAATGCTATATTATACAATCTCAAGCTGTACTATTCTTAAAGTGACCTTTCCTTCTGTAAAGTGTCCATAGTGTGAGCGTGTGCAGCATGAGTGTGTGTGTGCTCATGTTAAAGTGGCTGCTAGTGTGTGAGCGTGTACAGTGTGTGTGTTGTGTGTGTGCTCATGTGTGCTTGTGCGTGGAGAGTTGAGTGTTCAAGGCTCTAATGGCCTGGGGGAAGAAGCTGAGCCTAAGTCTCTCTGTCCTCATTACTGGTGCTCGCAGGCGTTTTCCTGACCGCAGCAGTATGAACAGGCTGTTGTTGTGGTGGTGAGGGTCTTTCATTATCCTGCAGGCTCTGGATTTGCACCTCTTGTTGTATAGGACCTGCAGGGTTGGTAGTGCAATACCCGTGGTACGCTCGGCTGAGCGCACCACTCTCTGTAGGGCCTTCTTGTCCTGTGCCATGCTGTTTCCATACCAGGCAGTGATGTTTCCGGTCAAGATGCTCTCTACAGCTCCTGAGTAGAAGGACTGGAGTATCTTCCCCGACACTCTGAACTTCCTTAACTGTCTCAGGTGGTAGAGGCGCTGCTTCGCCTTTTTTACGACTGAGTCTATGCGTGTTGACCATGTCAGATCCTCTGAGATGTGGACCCCCAGGTACTTGAAGTTGCTCACCCTGTCCACGGTAGGCCCGTTTATCCTCAGTGGTGTGTGTGTCTCCTGCTGTCTCCTCCTAAAATCCACGATCAGCTCCTTGGTTTTACCAATATTCAGGAGCAGGCTGTTGTCCTGGCACCAGCGTTCCAGTACCTCAACCTCCTCCCGGTAGGCCTTCTCGTCGTTGTCCAAGATCAGCCCCACCACCACTGTGTCGTCCGCAAACTTCACTATGGAGTTGGAGCTGAACTTGGCCACACAGTCGTGTGTGTATAGTGAGTACAGCAGGGGGCTCAGAACACAGCCCTGGGGGGACCCGATGCTCAGGGTGATGGTGTTGGAGGTCTGACCCCCCACCCTGACCGCCTGGGGCCTTTCGCTCAGAAAGTCCAGTATCCAGGCGCTCAGAGCGGAGCTCAGACCCAGCTCGATCAGCTTGTCCACCAGTCTGGTGGGGACTATGGTGTTGAACGCTGAGCTGTAGTCAATGAACAACAGTCTCACATAGCCCCCCTTCTGTCGGTCCAGGTGAGAGAGGGTGCTGTGCAGTACTTGGGAGACCGCATCATCAGTGGACCTGTTTGGCCTGTAGGGTCCATATCACTGGGGAGGGAGGCACAAATGTGATCCTTGACCAGCCTCTCGAAACATTTCATGGCCACAGAGGTGAGTGCCACCGGTCTGTAGTCATTGAGACCTGTTGGGGAGGGTTTCTTTGGTACAGGGATGATGGTAGACATCTTGAAGCAGGCAGGGACCACTGACTCCGCCAGGGATTGATTAAATATGGCGGTGAACACAGGGGCTAGCTGGTTAGCACAGGACTTAAGTATGCGTCCTGTTATTCCATCTGGGCCAGCCGCTTTTCTGGTGTTCACCTGCATAAATGCTCCTCTCACACTGTGTACCAACAACGAGAGAGCGTGCCAGGAGACCAGTTGGTTGCCAGGAGACCAGTTGGGTGCCAGGAGACCAGTTGGGTGCCAGGTGCTTTTCTGAACACCTCTGCAAGAATCTATTACTGTCCAACAAGCACTTTGAACTCAACTCAGCCTCTGCAGAGTTATTTGAACGAGAATTTCAGGTGGGGCAGGGGGGGGGGGGGCTTTTATGAGCAGGTATCGCTGACGGCATGGCAACCGAAATTCAGTTTTCAGCAAGTGTTTGTGCCCATTTCTAGTCTCACGTGAACCGTGAAGATCTTTATGGCTATTCTGTTTCATAAAGCTACTCGCAAAATATTGTGTTTTTCCTTTCCAATATCCCCACCTTTGTCTAAACGTGAAGAAATTGTAAAAGTATTATAAAATAGAATAGATGTGTTGAATTGAGTTGAACAGTGAAGCCCCTTTCACACCGGCAGGGCTCCGGTTCAAGCTCTGGGTCCGTTCTGGAGCCTCTGAACCTTGGTGCTCTCTGGCGAACCAGCCCACGTTTACACCTATTTAAGGAGAACCAACGTTCCACCGTCCTCCGTCATCAACGGGGGCGTTACTCAGGCGGAGGTAAACACAACCATATGAACACGACAGTGGCAAATATAACATCCCTATATAAAACAGCTTCAGAGGTTCGGCATTGCACCATGCTGATCCACTCAACAGGTAGCGATCTCAAGATGAGATCCGATTCAAATGTATTGTCATTATACAGTACAATACATCATCCAGGGCGGCCGGGTAGCGCAGCGGACTAAGCGTCTGTCTACCACCACAGAGACAGTGGGATCGAATCCAGCTGCGGTGCACAATTGGAAGTGTTAGAGGGTGGGAACCCGGCGAGGGTGGGTCCTGGTCGTTGTAAACAGCGACTCCTACAGTTCGGTCGGGGCACCTGCACAGCAAGGGAAGGATCTGGAGGGAGGTAGTGTGATCCTTCCACACGTTACACTCCCCCAGTGAGAGTCCGCGCTGCCAGGTGAAAAGAAGCGGTGGGCTGGCTACACATGTGTCGGAGGAAGCATGTGATAGTCTCCGCCCTCCCAGACCGACAGTAGGGGGTAGAGTGCGTGACGACCAGGAAGGGGATTGGGAATTGGCATAACGACTAACATTGGGATGGGAGAAAAACGGAAAAAGAAAGGAGGAAAAAGATAAATCAAACAAAAAAAAACAATACATCATCCAACCAGAGTGGATAAAGAAATGCATAAATTAATGAAGAAAAGAAAACGTGTGTAACCGAGAGATTTGAACCTGGGACCATAGGATCCACAGGCAGCCGCACTAACTAGTTGAGCTAAAGGGTCCAACATTGACTGCAACTGACTAATCCATAATTTACACTTGTCAAGAGCCAATTGTGCAGTCTTCAGTATTGGCATTAATAAATCAGATGTCATCATGCTAATATGTCATGTTCTACAGTAGGACGTACTTCTATGATACCCAATAAAACAAGTCATTAGGATAACTAATTATCCTATTATTGCTGGAACGATTCATTTTGAACGTATACAGTACGTGTGTACGTGTGTTTTTGTGTGTGCTTGCGTGCCGAGGCTCACATTCTCCACGCATATTCATTTCTGAAGCATTTATTTATCCACTCTGGTTGGATGGTGTATTGTACTTGTGCTGTATAATAACAATACATTGGAATCTAATCTCGCAAATCTAATCTCGCAAATCGCTTTCTGATTGAGTGCAATGCCAACCCTCTACTGTTTGCCGTTTTCGCTTGTCCCGACAGCCTAGAATATGACACGCCCACTGATGATGTCACGGTTCGCAAGGAAAAAACAACTATTTTTCCGTTCCAGCTGAGCACAGATTTTTCACGTTTTCCAACCAATTATTCCCGGTGTGAACGCGCCGGCCGGTTCGAGATTACGTTACTTTCATTCAATCAATCAATCTGCACAGTGATTGATTGAAGGAACATTGTATTAACAGATTGCAGAATGGGTACAATACAGTACGGCTCAATACACAGTTACACACAATTGTTAACACTTTGAGGACCGGCCGTCGCCGTCTAATATGTGGCTGGAGGACCACGCTTTGTAAACAAACCGATGTACTTTTGGAGAGATATATATATACTTTATAGTATTGCTATCTGTCCATTCTCATTGTCACTTGAGTGCATAAACCGTGCCTTCATAATGGATTAAAGAAAAAAAAATCCATTGGTTGGTTGTCATTTTATAGCGCCGTGAATATAAGGTTTATCGCACTTTTCGTCTCAAATATTTTCTGGGAAGCTAGATATAGGGCTAAAGGCTACTAACGTTATATCGAACGGCATTTCTGTTGTATATATTCGAATGAAATAAAACAAACTGCTTATCATCCGGACTATTACAGAGCATCTATGGATGAAATGGGGGCGGCGGGGGACGCCGATTAGTATTATTGATTAGCAATAGAGTGTCCGTGCAAGTAGCCACATTCACTGATCGATTGCTTGCGTTTTACAACAATGTCTGATCCGGTTGTAATTTGGGTGAAGAGGGTCCTACTGTCAGCCCATGTGATCGCCGGCAGCATTTCCCCATTATTCATCGGCATCTGGTAGATCGATATGTCCATTGGCTGATCATAAATCCCATTATTCCAGGCTGAAATCTGCGCTTCGAACCGTGATCAACGGTGCATGCTGTTCACTTGGGATCAGGCTAAAATTAAACACGCATAGACGGTAAAAATTTTTTAAATCCACTCGCCCACAATGATATTGCAGTGGAGCGATGGCGCCCCTAAGAGGATCTGGCCGGTATTGCATGTCGCCGATTTCACAGAGGCGGGTAAATCTGCAGAGTCGATGGGGGATCTTGATCCGTTTATTAATATGGAATAAAACAATAACAACTTGCCACGAGTTAACTCGTGGCTCTGGTCCTCAACGCATGGCACCGAAACCCAAGTTAACTCGTGGTTGGGCGGCAAAGTGTTAAGGGGATGCAGACCAGAGAAAGACTTTAGTCTTGTTTACATCAGGGTCCCCCATTTTCAATTCATCATGAATTGTAAGTAAGGGTGCAACTTGCTCCGTGCAATCCATTCTTTGTGGATCTAGCCCATAGTCTAGCAACTTTCAAGACAGGGGAGGGAAGAATTGGATAATACGAAACAAATTGGGATGGGAGAAAAATAGAAAAAATAAGGAGAAAAAGTGGATAAAAAAATTATAATAATGATATAACATAACATGAAGCCACTCCGGCCAGTCACGCTCAGTCACAGCTCAGGCAGAATATATCATACAATAGAGTATGGCATGCGCAATATTCTTGCCTATATATTTCTGAATGGATTTGTGCATGGATATTACCGTACCATGTTATTATACAGGCAATTCCGTTATTGACACTGTTCATTCATTCCACGTACATTTATTCATACTGTACGTATGCAAAACTCAAGTTGTATGTACGTGTAAGTCTGCAAATATGTACAGTATGTACGAAGAATGCCTTAGAGTCTTGGATAGGCAGTTTAATTTCGACAAGAAAAGCAAACATAAAGCAGCTTCGAGAATGGACTGCTTTAATTTCCTGTCAGTTGTTGATATTAGCAAACACTGCAACTGGAATAATATAAGAGGCTGTGTCACCATGGACATGTTCCAAAATGGCCTCCCCCGTTCCCCCCTGTCTCCCGGTACCCGATAACCTCGGTAAGAACATCGGGGCGCGGCCCGTCCTCGTCGTGCAATCCTAGCGCTGTGACGGGAAATCCAACTGTGGACTTAGCCGTTTCCTATTGTAACAACCCCCATCCTGGACCCTCATTCTAGTCCTTTTGATAACACCTTCCTCCCCCCATCCTGGACCCTCATTCTAGTCCTTTTGATAACACCTTCCCCCCTCCTGGCTGGTGCCCCTCACCCCCTCCTCCCTGTGCCCCTCACCCCCTCCTGGCTGGTGCCCCTCACCCCCTCCTCCCTGTGCCCCTCACCCCCTCCTCCCTGTCCCCCTCACCCCCTCCTCCCTGTGCCCCTCACCCCCTCCTCCCTGTGCCCCCTCACTGATTGATTGAAAACTTTATTAACAGATTGCAGAATGGGTACAATACAATACAGTACGGCTCAATACAAACAACTGCTAAGAGGATACAGACCAGAAAAATACTTTTGTCTTGTTTACATCAGGTAAACTGTGAGGATTCGCCTGTTCCCTGGACCTTTATTCCCTGTCTCCTCACCTCACCAGCCCCCACCTTTGGACTTTCCCTGTCTACTCTCCTCAACAGCCCCCACCCTTGCGATGTTTTACTCTCCTCTATTTTCTTTGACTCCAGTGTTTTTGTGTTTTCCCTTAAAGGGACAGTGCCGCTTTTTGTTATTTTTACGAAATAAATGCCCTGTTTTGGCTTACTCTCATACCTGTCTTGTGTTGTGCGATTGGGGTCGGTTACAAACCATAACAGTACGACCCGACCCGTCGACGACCCCAGCCAGCACAGACAGTGTATGTGAGTTAGCCCCTGTTAGTTCCCTCTAACCCACTCTAGCTCCCTCTAGTTCCCTCTAGTTCCCTCTAGCTCCCCTGTTAGTTCCCCTGTTGACTCCCCTGTTAGCTCCCCTGGTAGCCTCGTTAGCTTCCCTCTTAGCCCCCCTGTTAGCCTCGTTAGCTCCCCTGTTAGCTACCCAGTTTCCCCACTGCTAGGACTGCCCCTTCAGCTAGCAAGGTCAGTCTCCCCACTGCTAGGACTGCCCCTTCAGCTAGCAAGGTCAGTTTCCCCACAGCTAGGACTGTCCTTCCAGCTAGCTTGTTTTCCTTTGCTAGTCCAGCCCTGTCTGCTAGCCTAGCTCCGGCAGCTAGCGCAGCCTCTATGCTATTGTAGCAGTACAGCTAGCATAGGCCCTGTAGCTAGCAATGCTCTGGCAGCTACCCAGTCCCTCTGCTAGCCCCACTTTAGGTGTAGCTTCCCCTGCTAGCATGGCCCAGTTCTTTTTTGTTTGTTGCTTTATCATGTCCCCTGCCACGCTGTCTGATTTTTGGGTCGCCCGGTGGCTCCCGTGGAGGGGGAGGTACTGTGAGGATTCGCCTGTTCCCTGGACCTTTATTCCCTGTCTCCTCACCTCACCAGCCCCCACCTTTGGACTTTCCCTGTCTACTCTCCTCAACAGCCCCCACCCTTGCAATGTTTTACTCTCCTCTACTCTTCACCAGCCCCCACCTTTGGACTTTCCCTGTCTACTCTCCTCAACAGCCCCCACCCTTGCGATGTTTTACTCTCCTCTACTCTTCACCAGCCCCCACCCTTGGACTACCTTTCACAGCTGTCTTAGTTTATGATTAGCGCCCCAGAGGGCTTTAAATACCTGGACCTCCCCTCCAGTCCTTGTCGGGTCGTTCTGTATGCTGGTTCTGTGTTCTGGACTCTGTATCTTTATCTGTGTTCAGTGTTCATGGAGTCCTGGACGTTACCATCACCTGCCGCGTCTCCGGCGTGAGACGACGTGCCAGCCATCACCACCTGTCGCCGTTTGCCTGGAGTGGGACACCGTCTGTGCTCTCTAATTCTCTACGGGAGGTTTTCCAGTGTTCCCACTCCAGACGTCAAGCCGGCGCGCATCGCTTCCTATTTCCACGGGAGGATGCGTCTCTTCGCCCCGGTCCCCTGGGACCCCGGTGTTCTGCGCTGCCCGTCTACAGCTTCCGAGGAGGATCTCCGTGCCAGGCCTGGAGTGGTGTTCCCACTCCAGACGTCAAGCCGGCGCGCTCCCACTCCAGACGTCAAGCCGGCGCGCTCCCACTCCAGACGTCAAGCCGGCGCGCATCGCTTCCTAGTTCCACGGGAGGATGCGTCTCTTCACCCCGGTCCCCTGGTACCCCTGTGTTCTGCGCTGCCCGTCTGCAGCATCCGAGGAAGATCTCTGTGCCAGGCCTCCGCCGTCGGGCCCCTGGTTCCCATGCCAGGCCTCCGCCGTCGGAACCCTTTCCTCATCCCTGTAAGCAGCTCTGGCCCTGTCCAAGGCCTTAACCCTGTTCTCTGTCCCTGTCTCCAGCCCGCCTCTCCGGGCCTCTGTCCCTGTCCCCCTCTCCAGTGCCGCATTTTCCCTATTTTCTTTGACACCAGTGTTTTGTGTTTTCCCTTAAAGGGACAGTGCCGCTTTTTGTTATTTAAGAAATAAATGCCCTGTTTTGGCTTACTCTCATACCTGTCTTGTGTTGTGCGATTGGGGTCGGTTACAAACCATAACAGTAAACGTTAGTTAGCGTGCGTATTATTTTGAGCATCCTCTGAACCGAACAATACACACATGGCCCGAACCGTGGAGGTCGTACCGAATGGTGTATGGTTCGAATGAGTATCGTTCCACCCCTACTAGGAACACATTACAACACCATGACACTAGCAAAACATACCATGACACTAGCAACACATTAGCACTAGCATTAGACGCTAGCATACATTAGCACTAGACACTAGCAACACATTCGCATTAGACACTAGCAACACATTAGCACTAGCAACACATTAGCATAAGACACTAGCAACACATTAGCACTAGCATTAGACACTAGCAACACATTAGCACTAGCATTAGACACTAGCAACATTGCTTTAAAAATTGCCACAAAATCAAAGCTGTCTCACGATAGACAAACATTTGTAATGTTGAGAAACAAAACAACAAGGGAACTGAGAAAAGCAAAAGCAGATTTCTTCATCTCAATTATTAAAAATGCCCACGGAAACTCAAAGGTTATATGGAGTCAGATCAAGAAATTAACTGGTCAAAACAAAGCTGCAATTAAGCCAATTGAACTGAAGGTCAATGACAAAACTTTACAGTATCCGTCAGACGTAGCACCGGCCCTCAATCAGTATTTTGTAGTCTGTGGCCGCAATAGCCCAAAGCTTCGCAGTTCAGGACAGTAGTCCTAATCTGCCATCTACTGTCAATATTTATGAACCAGCAGTCATACCAAAATCAGTCACTGAGATAGAGGTTGCAAATATAATTACATCCCTCAAATCCTCAAGAGCTAAGGATATAATATATTATATGGCATGGACACACTCATGCTGAAAGAGATAAACTCCTCTATAGTGAAGTCACTGACCCATATAATCAATGGGTTTCAATCAAGGGAGTTTTCCTAACCCATGGAAGCCTGCAGTTGTGGTCCCTTTATTTAAAAGTGGTGACCCTCTCATGACATCCAATTACAGACCCATCAGTATTCTAGCCATAGTGTCCAAGGTGTTTGAAAAACTGATTGCCAAACAGGTCACTGATCATCTCAATAACAGCTCCTTCCCACTGCACCCAATGCAATTTGGATTCAGGGCTAACCATTCAACATAAACAGCAACATGCTTCTTTTTAGAGAGAGTCAAGGCTTCAATGGACAGGGGTGGGGTTGTGGGGGCTGTGTTCCTTGATCTAAGGAAAGCTTTTGACACTGTTAACCATACTATTCTACTCCAAAAGCGGTCAATTTCAACTTCTCCATAGAGTTCCTCAACCTCTTCAAATCATACCTTTCATTCCGTTCCCAACTTGTCAAAATTGAAAATCATAAATCTACTGCCATCTGTCTGTCAACTGGTGTCCCGCAGGGCTCTGTCTTGGGTCCAATCCTGTTCAGCATGTACATTAACGATTTGCCTTCTGTGTGTGGCCAATGTGATGTACTGATGTATGCTGATGATACAGTGATATTTACACACAGTAAAAGAGGTTGCAAAAAAATTGTCTAATGTCATGGTGAATGTCACATCCTGGCTTAAGAACAGCGGTTTACAATTGAATGTCTAAGACTGTCTGTATGTTCTTCTCCAAGGGCCACAGATAAGTTGCAGAGCAGGATATCTTCATCTCCGGTCAGAAATTACAGGTAGTATCAGAATATAAGTATTTAGGATTACACATAGACCCAAACCTTAGTTTAAAAAATCACATAAAAAAAGTCTGCAATAAGGTAAAGTTCAGCCTATCAAACTTCAGGTACATAAGAAACTTCCTTTCAACCGAGGCAGCAAAGCTATATTTTCATTCAATGGTTCTTTCCCACATCACATACTGTTTGATAACCTGGTCCAATTCACATTCCACCATACTGAAACCACTTCAATCACTATACAAACAAGCAATACAAATTCTAGACAAGAAACCATTCAGGTACCATCATTGTCACATTCTAAAAAAAATATAATCTACTCAATTGGGAAAACCTGACTCTATATCAAAACGTCTGCCTAGTTTTTAAAATAAAGTGTGGATTGGCTCCTCCTCCTTTGTCCGGTTTCATCAACCTCAAGTCTGCCTCAACCAGGAACACTAGAGGTGCGGCAAGGGGGGACTGTACAATCCCTTTAAAAAAAAGTGTATTTGGCCAGGCTGTCTTCTCATACAGAGCATCCCACCAATGGAACTCAATTCCTCAAACAATTAGAGTGTCCACATCATACCATTCATTCAAGTGCAGGGTTAGGGAATGGCTCATTGAAAACCAGAACTGTCAACACTGAGGTGTCTGTGTGTGTATGTGTGTGTGTGTGTGTGTGTGTGTGTGTGGATATGGTGCGTCTGTCTATGTCTGGGTCTCTTAATATGTCATGATGTGCTCTGTCCTTGTGTCCATGACTGTATTGTGACCTGTATCCCTACTATGTCTATGTGCTTTTTTGGTGTTTTTATTCTAATGTTATTTATCTTGATTTTATTCTGTTTTTATTGCTAACCCTTTTTTTACACAGGATTTTAGCCTGTACCTTCTGGCAGGGGGACTGCCAATGGAAATTAGCCTTTTGGCTAAAATTGGGTGCATTTACATCTGTAAAATATTTTATTAATCTACACTGTCCCCCTTGAACAAATAAAGTAAACCTAACCTAACCTAAACCTAACACGTGACATTAGCATTAGACACTAGCAACACATTAGCACTAGACACTGGCAACACATTAGCACTAGCATTAGACACTAGCAACACATTAGCATTAGACACTAGCAACACATTAGCACTAGCATTAGACACTAGCAACACATTAGCATTAGACACTAGCAACACATTAGCACTAGCATTAGACACTAGCAACACATTAGCACTAGCATTAGACACTAGCATTAGCACTAGCATTAGCATTAGACACTAGCATTAGCACTAGCATTAGCACTAGCATACATTAGCATTTGATTTGATTTGATTTGATTACAGATCCCCATTAGCTGGTGCCATGGCAACTAGCTAGTCTTCCTGGGGTCCACATACAAAAACAATTATTGCAAAACAGAATTATTAAAAGTCAGTACTCAACATACAATACACAATGAAACTAACAATTAAGATGGCTAAAATTACATGCAAGCAAAGAAACAGAAAACAAAAAAACAAAACAAAACAAAATACAAAATACAGTGTTAAATACAATTTAAGATTGTTTTTAAAATTGAATCTTTTTAAGAATTGCTTTTAGAATGCTCATCAATGTTACTAAAACATCAATTTCACCATACCTTTAAATAGAAAAAAAAACACACAAAGTAATCAGAAGAAGTTTTGGATAACATGGCTGCAGCTACACTCATGCATGACATATATTAATTTCCTTCCGGATTATGGCTCCTTTGAGTTTCTTTTTGAAACTGTCCTTGTTTTCCGTCTGTATAATATGTAATGGGATCCTATTCCAGTATGTTATGGCTCTATACATTGCAGTTTTCTTTAGAGCGTTGGTTCTAGGCAGAGGTAGGGTGAAGCGACTACTTGAAGCATGTCTGGTATTATGGTCATGTCTATCATTGGTGGATAAAAGCATAGAATACAATTGAGTGGGTTTACCCAAGGTACAAATGTTCTTTAAAAACCTAATCAAACTGCATGCTAGTCTCTCCTCCACCCTCATCCACGACAGTCTAGCATGCATTCCCTCCACACTATTCCTTATAGAGCAGTGAAGAGTGAGGCGGGCAGCTCTATTTTGAGTGAGCTGGAGTTTACTAAGCTCTTGCTTTGACACGCTAGACCAAATTGCTGGGCAGTAGTCAATATGGGACAAGACTAAAGATTGTACTACCATTTTAATTGTTGTATTCGTTAGGAGGTAGGCATTTATTCTTATTATGGAGATGTTTCTACTCATCCTGGTAACCATGTTATTAATCTGGGTAGACCAAAGTAGTGCCTCGTCAATAGTTACACCCAACAATTTGGCCTCCTTCACTTGTTCAATACCAGCGTCTTGTAATGAGAGACTCAGTCTATGATCCGACCTTAAGGCATATTTAGAGCCGAGTATAAGACATTTTGGTTTTGCTACATTTAATTTTAGTCTGTTTTCAGTTATTCAATTTGAAATCATAAATAATTCACTCTGAAGTATCTTATTCACTTGTTCTGTGCTCTCAGCGGATGCATATATAGTTGTATCATCAGCATAAATCGCTGTACCTGCACATTCCAATACATAAGGCATATCATTTTCAAATATAGCAACACATTAGCACTCACATTAGACACTAGCATTATTAGCACTAGCATTAGACACTAGCAACACATTAGCACTAGCATTAGACACTAGCAACACATTGGCATTAGCATTAGACACTAGCAACACATTAGCAGTAGCATTAGCACTAGCAACACATTAGCACTAGCATTAGCACTAGCAACACATTAGCACTAGCATTAGACACTAGCTACATTAGCATTAGACACTAGCAACACATTAGCACAACACCAGAGGGAGCTCCACAAATCATGTTAAACCCAGCTTCGGCTCAAAGAAGGGACTAAACACGTTTTGCAATTATGCCACATCAATGTGGAACGCCATACCCAAAGCTGTAAAGGAATGTGAATCACTACCCACTTTTAAAACCACTCTCAAGGAGCACCTATGGGAGACTGCAATTCGAAACTGGCCTCTGTAAATGTCCTAACCCAACCCCCTCCAATGTTGAGTAAATGTCCTAACCCAATAATACACAAGACCCTCTTCTTGGGACCAAGTAAGGTTTGGTCGATAATCCAATGTACAGTTACCCCCCCCCCCATCCGCCACTGCGCCTACCCACCCAACCACCTCCTATGTACAGTGATATGAAGTCTAATGGGAACATGAGAGGATGCCATCATTTGCTGCCATGTTCATGGCCCTGAGAGCGTTGCTCTCCGGCTGTGCAGCTGGATACTATTGGCTTATTTCTCGCCAGGTGGACAGCGCCTTGGTGCTGATGTGTCATTCAAACTATCCTTACTTAAATATGACTGTGAAGGATAGAGGAGAGTGGCTGACGAAGCCACCCTGAGCCTGTTCGTTTCCGACACTGAAGATGAGGACTTTGGTGGTTTTAGTACGCAGAAAGAAGCCAAAGATGAGGATTAATGACTTGACTTTTCTGGTTACAGCCGTGTACTGCAGTGAAAGGGTTAACGTGTGCCTTGGTCATAAGATCTGCCTATAATTTATTTTTATTTCTACTGTCCCAGTTTTGATATATTATACATAAATAGGAGTGGCATTCCCATCGCCGTGCATGGCGGTGTGAGTGACGCACAGGCTGTTTGTGTTTTCCTTCGGTCATGGCGTGTATGCAGCAGGACCTGTCTGTAGCGGAGGTCTTTAATTGGCATGATGCAACACTCAATGTTAGCGTGTGTGTGTGCCTAAAAGCACAGCAGAGAATTATGGCATCATTAACCGAAGTTTTGCTTGCTTGTACACGGTGGTTGCAATTCTCCCTCCTCCTCGCAGTCCTCGCAGCCAGTCGTCCACTGAGCAAGAGTTAAAATATGTACATGGCTATAGGCTTCTAAAACTATTTAATAGGCTAAACGTCGTGTTAAATTCTTTAATTCACATTTGTTTATTTCATACAATTTTTCCAGACATAATGCTACCTGCCCCGACCAGATCCGTGACTCCGTTGCGATACAGATGAATTATCTTCTCAAAATAGTATAAGTGGCTATCTTTTATGCGTATTTTACCACTGGTTGAAAACTGTCAGGATCCTAGGCCCGGTCCTGGCTGGACTGGGCAGGATGGTAACACTGGGCAGTACCCTCCACCTAACTTTGGGCAATGCCCTCTATCTGACATTGGCCCTCGGCCTGACATTGGCACCCTACCACCCTCTAGTGGTGACAAACAATCGGTGCGCTCCAGTACTCTGGACATCCTGACTACTGTGATAACTATAATTAATAGTATGATTAATGTGGTGTCATGGTGTGTACTGTTGTTGTCTTTCCCTTCCCTGGTGTGATGTCATGCACTGTTTTGGGTTGTTAGGAGTTGCTTTTGTGTTTAGTTGTGTTTAGTTATTCTTTGCTTATTGTCTAGGTGTTGGTTGTGATTCGGTGTTGGCCAGGTGTTCTTAATTGTTAATTAGTCGGGGTATTTAGGTGTCTGTCTGTCTCCCCTTCGTTGTGGCGACATTCCTCCAGTTACCCCCTGTTCCTCCACGTCGTGTCGCACCGTTCTCCCTCTAGTAAGTCTTAGTGTTTGTTGTTTTGTATTGTGAAGTTTGTTATTTAGTTTCTGTATTTTCCCTGTATTGCACTGGATTCTACAGTAAACACCTTTCTCCAAGCTTCACTCCTCGCCTCTGCCTCCTCCATTCTTTCCCTTTCTGTATTATTGCATTCTACCTAACCCCATCGTGACAGAATGTCGCCACCAACATTAACGAATGCAGCAGGAAAGGCAAGCGATACCATCACCGTTGTCCTGGCCCTGATGGCCGGTGACATGAAGAGTTACTCACTGGCCAAATGGGGGTTCCTACTCCGGAAGATCGACCAGGTCGCCACTGAGAACCCGACACTGCAGACGGCGATGTGGGAGATGGCTGAACATATTGCGGTCCTCATGGAGAAGCATAAGCCGAAGGCTAGTGTAGCTAGCCTGCCGACTGTTCTCAGGCTTACGGTCAGCCTAGATCCTCCCACAGCCGCTGAGGTTGCTCGGATGTCCATCGCCGGTCGGACGTCCACAGCTAACCTAGCTCCGCCGGTTAGCTTAGTGTCAAGAGCTAACCAGCCTCTCCCAGCTAACCTAGCTCCGCCCGTTAGCTTCATGCCAATAGCTAACCAGCCACTCTCAGCTAACCTAGCTCCGCCCGTTAGCTTCGTGCCAATTGCTGACCGGCTGTTCCCCGTTAGCACAGCTCCTCCTGTTAGCTCCGCCACTATAGATGGCCAGACGTCCCCAGTTGGTACAGCTCTACCCGTTAGCTCCGCTCATACAGCTAACCAGACGTCCACAGCTAACATAGCTCCGCCGGTTAGCTTAGTGTCAAGAGCTAACCAGCCACTCCCAGCTAACCTAGCTCCGCCCGTTAGCTTCATGCCATTAGCTAACCAGCCACTCCCAGCTAACCTGGCTCCGCCCGTTAGCTTCGTGCCAATTGCTGACCGGCTGTTCCCCGTTAGCACAGCTCCTCCTGTTAGCTCCGCCACTATAGATGGCCAGACGTCCCCAGTTGGTACAGCTCTACCCGTTAGCTCCGCTCATACAGCTAACCAGACGTCCACAGCTAACATAGCTCCGCCGGTTAGCTTAGTGTCAAGAGCTAACCAGCCACTCCCAGCTAACCTAGCTCCGCCCGTTAGCTCCGTTTCAATAGCTAACCGGCCGTTTCAAGCTAGCACAGTCTCCACTGCCAGACTAGGCTCCAGGTTCAGGGTGAGCCTAGTATCTGAGACAGACCAGATGTCTCCAGCTAGCACAGTCTCCACTGCCAGACTAGGCTCCAGGTTCAGGGTGAGCCTAGTACCTGAGACGGACCAGATGTCCCAAGCTAGCCAGGCATTCTCAGCTAGCGCAGTTCCCACAGTGAGTCCAGGGCCCACAGTTAGCCTAGCCCCCGAGGCTAGTATGGCTAGTAAGGCCTCCACAGCTGGTCCAGCTTCCACGCCCAGCCCAGCCTCAGCTCTGGGTCCTGGCTCCTCATCCCCGGATCCTACACCACGCCTCGCCGCCGGGACCGATCCGGTCTCCACGCCCTGCCCGGCCTCTCCACCTGGTCCGGCTGCCGTGCCGGCTCCCGGCTCTTCGACGGATCCTGGCTCCCCGTCTGGTCCAGCTCTGCGCCGTGATCGGCGTCCTGGTCCTCGCCGTGGTCTCCGCCGGGGTCTTCGCCGTGGTCTTCGCCGGGGCCTGCGTGGGATCCTGCTCCGGGGGTCGTCGCCGCCGCACCTCCATTCCGGCTCTCCTGAACCGGTCCCTAGTCCGGCGGCTGGAGGGCCTCTCGTCCGGGATCCGGCTCCAGGGTCCAGCTCCCCTTCCCGGGCTTCTACACCTGTACCCACCCCCCCTCGTCGGGCCTCGCTTCCCAGGTCCAGCCCTCCTCGTCGGGCCTCGGTTCTCAGGTTCTGCCCCCCTCCCCGGGTCTCGGTGCCCATCCCCACCCCCCCTCGTCGGACCTCTGTTTCCAGGTCCAGTCCTCCTCCCCGGGCCTCTGTTCCCATCCCCACCCCCCCTCTCCGGGCATCTGCGCCCATTTTCTACCCCCCTGGCTGCTATGCCCCTCCTGGGTTTTTTGTTCAGCCTCCTGGTCCCTCGTCTTCGGGTCCTCTCCCTGGGTCCTCTCCGGGGTTCCGGCTTCCTCCCTCACCTGCTTATGGACGTTGTTTTCGGGTGTCTGGAAGCCACCCGTTGAGGGGGGGGTACTGTCAGGATCCTAGGCCCGGTCCTGGCTGGACTGGGCAGGATGGTAACACTGGGCAGTACCCTCCACCTAACTTTGGGCAATGCCCTCTATCTGACATTGGCCCTCGGCCTGACGTTGGCACCCTACCACCCTCTAGTGGTGACAAACAATCGGTGCGCTCCAGTACTCTGGACATCCTGACTACTGTGATAACTATAATTAATAGTATGATTAATGTGGTGTCATGGTGTGTACTGTTGTTGTCTTTCCCTTCCCTGGTGTGATGTCATGCACTGTTTTGGGTTGTTAGGAGTTGCTTTTGTGTTTAGTTGTGTTTAGTTATTCTTTGCTTATTGTCTAGGTGTTGGTTGTGATTCGGTGTTGGCCAGGTGTTCTTAATTGTTAATTAGTCGGGGTATTTAGGTGTCTGTCTGTCTCCCCTTCGTTGTGGCGACATTCCTCCAGTTACCCCCTGTTCCTCCACGTCGTGTCGCACCGTTCTCCCTCTAGTAAGTCTTAGTGTTTGTTGTTTTGTATTGTGAAGTTTGTTATTTAGTTTCTGTATTTTCCCTGTATTGCACTGGATTCTACAGTAAACACCTTTCTCCAAGCTTCACTCCTCGCCTCTGCCTCCTCCATTCTTTCCCTTTCTGTATTATTGCATTCTACCTAACCCCATCGTGACAGAAAACCACTGCTGTAGATCACTGCCGGTACGTGCGCTGGGAGCACACCGTTTAAGTTTGAAAGTTGAAAAGTTTGTGTGTCTGAAACACTACAGAGCGGGGAACATAGGACCTGGGGAACATAGAACCTTTATTTCAGCGGGGAACATAGAAGCCTTTTTTTGTTCAGGAGCGTTCGGGAGCAGGCGGGACCGGGGAACATAGAACCTTTATTTTGGGAGTGGGGAACATAGGACCCTTTCTTTAAAAAAAAGCGGGGAACATAGAACCCGGGGAACATAGGACCCGGGGAACATAGGGATGACCCCCAAGACATTAGCATTAGACACTAGCAACACATTAGCACTAGCATTAGACACTAGCAACACATTAGCACTAGCATTAGACACTAGCAACACATTAGCACTAGCATTAGACACTAGCAACACATTAGCACTAGCATTAGACACTAGCAACACATTAGACACTAGCAACACATTAGCACTAGCATTAGACACTAGCATTAACACTAGCAACATCAAACATTCCGGCGAAGCGTGAACTCACCGGAGCCCCTGACTGGGCACATCATGGGCACTGCCCCGCGCGTCCAGCAGCGCCCGCTGTCGCAGCAGCACTGGGCCTGGCTGAAGTGTCCGGAGATCTCCTGGGCACAGCGCCCGCTGAGGATGCTCCCAAAGCACGACCCGGCCCACTGGTCTGAGAGAAGCAGGGAGAAGATATTTAGAGGAGACACGACCCGCCCAACTGGTCTGAGAGAAGCAGGGAGAAGACATTAGAGGAGACACGACCCGCCCAACTGGTCTGAGAGAAGCAGGGAGAAGATATTTAGAGGAGACACAACCCAACATTGATGAGAACAATGGAAGAATTCAAAATACCAGTTTCTGACCGAAGAATAATTGCCAACTTATACTGGAGGCAGAAGGCTAATGTTAGAATAGGAAAGGAGAAATCAAGAGACTTCCCGGTGGAGAAGGGTGTAAGACAAGGATGCATCTTGTCCCCTGTACTCTTTAATATGTACAGTGAATCACTGATGAAAAAAGGTCTGAGAGGAGGGAAAGGAGTAAAACTTGGCGAAGAGAACATCACCAATATAAGATACGCGGATGACACTGCTATAGTCTGTAACTGTCAAGAAGATCTACAGGACATGATGAATAAGCTGAATGTCGAATGCAAAAACTATGGAATGTCGCTAAACACAAAGAAAACTAAAGTAATGATCATTGAAAAAACACCAGGAACTGTTTGTAAAATACAGGTGGATGGAGAAAAACTTGAACAAGTGAAGGAGTACATGTACCTTGGAAGCTGGATCAGTGAAGGTGGAAGAGCTAACATGGACACTAAGAGAAGAACCGGAATTGCAAAGGGCGCGTTCTGGAACCATAAAGAATTATTGAGAAGAAACATAAGTTGGAAAACGAAGACCAGGGCCCTCATTCATCAACGTGGACGTAGAATATGTTCTATTTCCACACGTAAGCACGGAATGTAGAACTAGTGTACGCACAGGGAAGTCGGGATTCATCACACGGTGCGTACGCAGGCTCTACGCTCCTCCGTAGAACTTTGTTCTACCGTCAAAGGCGTCAATGCTCGTGCATGATTATCCATATATGGTCATGAAAGTGAGGAAACACCCCCCATGGGATGTGAAATAATGGACTGACCCGAGCGGAACCCTGAGAAACTCCACGGAGAATTCACTGCTGTCGAACCAAGAAGACACTATCGCGTATTATGGGATAAATAAAAGGCGGATTTGTAAACGGTGATGTCAGATATCAACGGCTCCCTAAGACCATTGCTGCAATTCTGCCTGGACAGCTCAAAATACTAATAAAGACCGTTCATTGACCACTGTTTGGCGTTGGTTGTGTGTCATTATAACCGTGCTGTAATATGAATGCCTTTATTAGTTGTGTTCGATTGGCTATATGATTTTTAGAGGCATCTATTTTGTTGTCGGCTAATAAAGACCGCGCTGGAATATGACTGCCTTTTCCTGTGTTGTTTGATTAATACGGGGATTAAAGTTCTCCTCAATTTGATTCCAAATCGCGATGGATCTCCCGTCAATTTTCTACCTGCTGCATATGATTTCTAGAGGCATACTACAATCCATTTTGATGTCAGTATTGGGTAGCCTACATAAACAATAATACGAGAGCTATACAAGAACAATGAATCTTACTGCCATGTATGATGTAGCAGCAGATACGCCATGTGTAGCCTGCCTATATGTGATCAATACAAACATGAACTTGAATTCCATCATGTCTGTGTGCGGGTCACTGCGGGAACTCACAAGGCTGTTGTCACAATGTAAATAAGAACGTGCACTGAAAAGTTACAGTATGTAGTTGGTTGATCATTTGTATGACAGTCAGTAAACCCTTGCAAAAAGTATCCGTTTTATTTAATGAATTGAAAACATTCAGCATCGCCTTCCTCCCGGCATCCAGCAATAACATGTATCAGGCAAATGCGCATCGCAACATTGACTGAGTGGAATCCCTTTCTATTCACATAACTGCATTTGTGATGGAGCTTTGACAGCTACAGTAACAGTCTATTGGTCGATCCATCTCCAATATCACGATGGACCGTGCCGCGGTGGCAAAGACCCGAGGGTGGAGAGGATCTTGAATGAATTCCATCATCATATATATATGTTGTGTGTCTGTCCACTATGTTTGTTACTTTGTTATTCCCCCCCCCCCCTATCTATGTAAAGCGACCTTGGGTCTCTTGAAAGGCGCTATATAAAATGAAGCTATTATTATTATTGTTATTATTATTATTATCATCACATCTGTGCGGGAGCTCACAAATAGACTGTTAGTCTCAGTGAAGTTTCAACGGAGGTCATCTATTCTAACCAACAAATTGAAGTAGAAAGCATTTCGTGACCAATCTTATTTGGAAACATGACACAAAATAATTTGCTTTTTATTTGAAACAATATCTAATCGCGTTTGGAGGTTGGTGTTTTGCGTCTGCCCCCCCGTGCCAAACAAGCAGGCCAACCTCTTGTTCGCATGTGAGCCCGTTATAATTACACTACTGTCGCTATTTTACAACGCGAACTTGAATCCCATCATATACATAGTCTGTCCACTATAGTGTCATTGCAATGCGTTTTCTATTCTTTCTTATACAGTAAAAAGGGGGAAGAACACTATATTCATATGACTTGTATTCTGCTTACAGCTTCGAAATTCCACTTGTTTCGTTTAACGTAAAGCCTTTTAAATATAATCAAACCGTTCCCGTGTTTCTGCGGTCTGCGCAAAATAATAACGAGTTGAGCTTTATGATTTATGATGAATTGAAAATGGGGGACCCTGATGTAAACAAGACGAAAGTTGGTCTGCATCCCCAATTAACAATTGTATGTACTGAGCTGTACTGTACTGTACCCATTCTGCAATCTGTTAATAAACTTTTCAATCAATCAATCAATCAAGCTACGCGGAGCGCAGTCAGTCAGTAGCCTACACCCCGTATATTCCGATAACGCTATATAAACCATGCTGCATTCATTCTGAGAGAAAGATCTATTATTCCAAATGCTATTTATAGGGTTTTGACCATAATTACACTACTGTTGCTATTTTACAATGAACTATAATGAACTACGGTTCGTACAGAACATGCCGTGTTATTATGCACAGAAGCTCATTTCCTTGTTGTAATAATATATTCTACCACTGGGCGCCAGGTACGCCTGGTCTGACCTGTGCGTAGATGTAAGCACGGAGTCAAGTTCAAATCAAAATTGATGAATCCCACTCTTTGCTTAGAAATGATCGTACGCACAGGGTAAGCACAGATCTGTGCGTAGAACACGTTGATGAATGAGGGCCCAGGATTTTGGAAACTTATGTTATGTCAGTCTTTTCATACGGAGCAGAAGCATGGACGCTGAATGAAGAGGCAAAGAGGATGATAGACTCTTTTGAAATGTGGACACTGAGGAAGATGCTGAAGATAACATGGAAGGATAAGATCAAGAATGAGGAGGTACTGAGAAGAGCGGATATGCAAGGAGGACAGTTGCTGGAGAGGTTGAAAAAGAGAAAGATGGAGTTGTGCGGGCATGTTCTGAGAGGATCCAGCGGGGAGATGTTCAAGAAGGTGGTGATGGGGAAGGTGGATGGAAAGAGAGGAAGTGGAAGACCAAGAAGAGGCTGGGTAGACGACGTCTGTGATTGGAGTGAGAGGCGGAGTCACGGAGTTGGAGAGAAGAAGTGGGGACAGAATGGGTTGGAGAGTGATAGGCAACCTTCGGAACGAAGAAGCCACCTAATGATGATGACAACCCGCCCAACTGGTCTGAGAGAAGCAGGGAGAAGATATTTAGAGCAGACACAACCTGCCCAACTGGTCTGAGAGAAGCAGGGAGAAGATATTAGAGGAGACGGCTCCTGAAAGGTGTTGCCAGAAGAATGAAAGATGGGAAGCCACCTGCATGCAGAGGTACAATATTTCGCTTACTCAAGTAGCGCGTAGGGAATAGGAAGAGATTTAGCCTGATCGCCTTGTGCAGCCTGCTTCTTTAGCCAATTATTGGGTTCTGCTGCCGTTAACTTATCTATGCTCCATTTGACCAAATAAAATGTTCCTATTGTACTTGTGCTTTCAATTATTAACATTGTTCATTCATTCCACATCCATTTATTCATACATGTGTAAAACACAAGTTGTGTGTAAGACTTAAGTCTGCAAATACGTATGTATGAAGACTGCCTTAGAGTCTTGGATAGACGGTTGACAACGAAAGACGAATTTAATTTCCTTTTAATTTAATTAATTAATATTTAATTTCTACTGGGAGGCCAGAAGAAGACAGGAAGTAGTGTTTGCTCCCAGTACTGACTTCCATGAGAAGGTTGTCGCCCGTTCCCCTTATATGATTCTAGCACTGCAACAGAAAACCTACTGTAGACAATCTTCCATTTCTGGGTGAAAAAGACACACACACAGCTGCCATAAGGTTCAGGGGCACGTTTCAAGATATGTTATAAAGTTATATCTTATATTAAAAATGGATTATAGGCACATTTTTACATAAGGCGGGAAGCTACTGTAGCCACTGTGCCAAACTCACCACGACGCAGCTCAACTAGACCCTGGAGAGGAAGCTAGTGCAGCCACTGAGCCAAACTCACCACGACGCAGCTCAACTAGACCCTGGAGAGGAAGCTACTGCAGCCACTGAGCCAAACTCACCACGACGCAGCTCAACTAGACCCTGGAGAGGAAGCTACTGCAGCCACTGAGCCAAACTCACCACGACGCAGCTCAACTAGACCCTGGAGAGGAAGCTACTGCAGCCACTGTGCCAAACTCACCACGACGCAGCTCAACTAGACCCTGGAGAGGAAGCTACTGCAGCCACTGAGCCAAACTCACCACGACGCAGCTCAACTAGACCCTGGAGAGGAAGCTAGTGCAGCCACTGTGCCAAACTCACCACGACGCAGCTCAACTAGACCCTGGAGAGGAAGCTAGTGCAGCCACTGAGCCAAACTCACCACGACGCAGCTCAACTAGACCCTGGAGAGGAAGCTACTGCAGCCACTGAGCCAAACTCACCACGACGCAGCTCAACTAGACCCTGGAGAGGAAGCTACTGCAGCCACTGAGCCAAACTCACCACGACGCAGCTCAACTAGACCCTGGAGAGGAAGCTAGTGCAGCCACTGAGCCAAACTCACCACGACGCAGCTCAACTAGACCCTGGAGAGGAAGCTACTGCAGCCACTGAGCCAAACTCACCACGACGCAGCTCAACTAGACCCTGGAGAGGAAGCTAGTGCAGCCACTGAGCCAAACTCACCACGACGCAGCTCAACTAGACCCTGGAGAGGAAGCTAGTGCAGCCACTGAGCCAAACTCACCACGACGCAGCTCAACTAGACCCTGGAGAGGAAGCTACTGCAGCCACTGAGCCAAACTCACCACGACGCAGCTCAACTAGACCCTGGAGAGGAAGCTAGTGCAGCCACTGAGCCAAACTCACCACGACGCAGCTCAACTAGACCCTGGAGAGGAAGCTACTGCAGCCACTGAGCCAAACTCACCACGACGCAGTTCGACTAGACCCTGGAGAGGAAGCTACTGCAGCCACTGAGCCAAACTCACCACGACGCAGTTCGACTAGACCCTGGAGAGGAAGCTACTGCAGCCACTGAGCCAAACTCACCACGACGCAGTTCGACTAGACCCTGGAGATTTACATGACTTGGTTTATGTCCGGAGCGAGGTTTCTTCTCTAAGGTGACAGACTGTCAGTAAACATCTTTCTGTGTTGGTGACGTGGCTTTTCAAGCGCTTCCACCGCGAGCCGTTATCCACATGTGCAATTTTATTTCAGAGGCTCCCGGAGACGCCACTAGACTAGACTAGACCAGACCAGACCAGTCCAGACCAGTCCAGACCAGACCAGTCCAGTCCAGATCAGACCAGACCAGTCCAGACCAGACCAGACCAGACTAGACCAGACCAGACCAGTCCAGACCAGACCAGACCAGACCAGACCAGACCAGACTAGACTAGACTAGACTAGACCAGACTACACTACACTACACTACACTAAACTACATTTCACTACACTACACTACGCTAGACTACACTACACTACACAACATTACACTACACTACACTACACAACACTACATTACACAACACTATACAACACTACATTACACTACACTACACAACACTAC
Organism: Notolepis coatsorum; assembly: GCF_963971535.1. Classification (NCBI taxonomy): domain Eukaryota; kingdom Metazoa; phylum Chordata; class Actinopteri; order Aulopiformes; family Paralepididae; genus Notolepis; species Notolepis coatsorum. The sequence continues at coordinate 125,247,147 of NC_140175.1, forward strand.
ATTACACTACACTACACTACTCTAAACTAAAGGGCTGCCCCTCAACTAAAAATATCATCTAATTTGGGATTATGGGGGATTCATTCATTTATTTGCATTTATTTTAAATTTGTTGGACTTTATGGTGTTCTTGTTTTGTTCTTGACTTATTGTGATGTTTCTTCTTGACTTGTTTAAAGAGGACGTGTCCGGCCCATGGGGACATTAACGTGTGTTGTCGGGCCTTACAAATAAATTTGATTTGATTTGATTCTTGATTAATCAAATAGTCTAAATCAAATTTGTGAATATTATTGTGCTGCCAAATATAGTATATAGTCAAATATAGTATGCTTATATTAAAACATTTCAGGGGAAAAAATCAAACATACAAAACAAGTAACCAAACATAAAAAGGAATCATAATTGGCTACTTAACTAAAAAAGGAACAGCTCATATGAACACGAACCAAAGTGATGAGGTCGTGAAGGCAACCGTGGCTTTCACTTTCCACAGAGATATTTTGAATCCAAGTCGCCCTGAATGTGATAAAGGTTCAAGTCTGAAGTCCTCTTGGACGAATGATAGATTGCATAAAGAAAACAGCAAACTAGGCGTCTCTTTTGCACTGGATTCTGTCGCAGAATGTGAGGCAAAGGCTGCAAGCGGTAGTTTCCTTTTATTTCTAAACCTTTTTTTACAGCTGCATATTTCCACAGTGTGGTGTGAACACTGCTGCCACTGAGGGGTTATAGACCCTAACACAAGATATAGACCCTAACACAAGCTATAGACCCTAACACAAGTTATAGACCCTAACACAAGTTATAGACCCTAACACAAGCTATAGACCCTAACACAAGTTATAGACCCTAACACAAGTTATAGACCCTAACACAAGCTATAGACCCTAACACAAGCTATAGACCCTAACACAAGTTATAGACCCTAACACAAGTTATAGACCCTAACACAAGCTATAGACCCTAACACAAGTTATAGACCCTAACACAAGTTATAGACCCTAACACAAGCTATAGACCCTAACACAAGTTATAGACCCTAACACAAGTTATAGACCCTAACACAAGTTATAGACCCTAACACAAGCTATAGACCCTAACACAAGTTATAGACCCTAACACAAGTTATAGACCCTAACACAAGCTATAGACCCTAACACAAGTTATAGACCCTAACACAAGTTATAGACCCTAACACAAGTTATAGACCCTAACACAAGTTATAGACCCTAACACAAGCTATAGACCCTAACACAAGTTATAGACCCTAACACAAGTTATAGACCCTAACACAAGCTATAGACCCTAACACAAGCTATAGACCCTAACACAAGCTATAGACCCTAACACAAGTTATAGACCCTAACACATGTTATAGACCCTAACACAAGCTATAGACCCTAACACAAGCTATAGACCCTAACACAAGTTATAGACCCTAACACAAGCTATAGACCCTAACACAAGTTATAGACCCTAACACAAGTTATAGACCCTAACACAAGCTATAGACCCTAACACAAGTTATAGACCCTAACACAAGCTATAGACCCTAACACAAGTTATAGACCCTAACACAAGTTATAGACCCTAACACAAGTTATAGACCCTAACACAAGTTATATACCCTAACACAAGTTATAGACCCTAACACAAGTTATAGACCCTAACACAAGCTATAGACCCTAACACAAGTTATAGACCCTAACACAAGCTATAGACCCTAACACAAGCTATAGACCCTAACACAAGTTATAGACCCTAACACAAGCTATAGACCCTAACACAAGTTATAGACCCTAACACAAGCTATAGACCCTAACACAAGTTATAGACCCTAACACAAGCTATAGACCCTAACACAAGTTATAGACCCTAACACAAGCTATAGACCCTAACACAAGTTATAGACCCTAACACAAGCTATAGACCCTAACACAAGTTATAGACCCTAACACAAGCTATAGACCCTAACACAAGCTATAGACCCTAACACAAGCTATAGACCCTAACACAAGCTATAGACCCTAACACAAGCTATAGACCCTAACACAAGCTATAGACCCTAACACCAGCTATAGACCCTAACACAAGTTATAGACCCTAACACAAGTTATAGACCCTAACACAAGTTATAGACCCTAACACAAGCTATAGACCCTAACACAAGTTATAGACCCTAACACAAGCTATAGACCCTAACACAAGTTATAGACCCTAACACAAGCTATAGACCCTAACACAAGTTATAGACCCTAACACAAGTTATAGACCCTAACACAAGCTATAGACCCTAACACAAGCTATAGACCCTAACACAAGTTATAGACCCTAACACAAGCTATAGACCCTAACACAAGATATAGACCCTAACACAAGTTATAGACCCTAACACAAGCTATAGACCCTAACACAAGCTATAGACCCTAACACAAGCTATAGACCCTAACACAAGATATAGACCCTAACACAAGCTATAGACCCTAACACAAGCTATAGACCCTAACACAAGTTATAGACCCTAACACAAGTTATAGACCCTAACACAAGTTATAGACCCTAACACAAGCTATAGACCCTAACACAAGTTATAGACCATAACACAAGTTATAGACCCTAACACAAGTTATAGACCCTAACACAAGCTATAGACCCTAACACAAGATATAGACCCTAACACAAGTTATAGACCCTAACACAAGTTATAGACCCTAACACAAGCTATAGACCCTAACACAAGCTATAGACCCTAACACAAGTTATAGACCCTAACACAAGCTATAGACCCTAACACACAAGTTATAGACCCTAACACAAGCTATAGACCCTAACACAAGTTATAGACCCTAACACAAGTTATAGACCCTAACACAAGTTATAGACCCTAACACAAGTTATAGACCCTAACACAAGCTATAGACCCTAACACAAGTTATAGACCCTAACACAAGTTATAGACCCTAACACAAGTTATAGACCCTAACACAAGCGATAGACCCTAACACAAGCTATAGACCCTAACACAAGTTATAGACCCTAACACAAGTTATAGACCCTAACACAAGCTATAGACCCTAACACAAGCTATAGACCCTAACACAAGTTATAGACCCTAACACAAGTTATAGACCCTAACACAAGCTATAGACCCTAACACAAGCTATAGACCCTAACACAAGTTATAGACCCTAACACAAGTTATAGACCCTAACACAAGCTATAGACCCTAACACAAGCTATAGACCCTAACACAAGCTATAGACCCTAACACAAGTTATAGACCCTAACACAAGTTATAGACCCTAACACAAGCTATATACCCTAACACAAGCTATAGACCCTAACACAAGTTATAGACCCTAACACAAGCTATAGACCCTAACACAAGCTATAGACCCTAACACAAGTTATAGACCCTAACACAAGCTATAGACCCTAACACAAGTTATAGACCCTAACACAAGCTATAGACCCTAACACAAGCTATAGACCCTAACACAAGTTATAGACCCTAACACAAGTTATAGACCCTAACACAAGTTATAGACCCTAACACAAGCTATAGACCCTAACACAAGCTATAGACCCTAACACAAGTTATAGACCCTAACACAAGCTATAGACCCTAACACAAGCTATAGACCCTAACACAAGTTATAGACCCTAACACAAGCTATAGACCCTAACACAAGTTATAGACCCTAACACAAGCTGTAGACCCTAACACAAGTTATAGACCCTAACACAAGCTATAGACCCTAACACAAGTTATAGACCCTAACACAAGATATAGACCCTAACACAAGTTATAGACCCTAACACAAGTTATAGACCCTAACACAAGTTATAGACCCTAACACAAGCTGTAGACCCTAACACAAGTTATAGACCCTAACACAAGTTATAGACCCTAACACAAGTTATAGACCCTAACACAAGCTATAGACCCTAACACAAGTTATAGACCCTAACACAAGTTATAGACCCTAACACAAGCTATAGACCCTAACACAAGCTATAGACCCTAACACAAGTTATAGACCCTAACACAAGTTATAGACCCTAACACAAGTTATAGACCCTAACACAAGTTATAGACCCTAACACAAGCTATAGACCCTAACACAAGTTATAGACCCTAACACAAGTTATAGACCCTAACACAAGCTATAGACCCTAACACAAGCTATAGACCCTAACACAAGTTATAGACCCTAACACAAGTTATAGACCCTAACACAAGCTATAGACCCTAACACAAGCTATAGACCCTAACACAAGCTATAGACCCTAACACAAGCTATAGACCCTAACACAAGCTATAGACCCTAACACAAGCTATAGACCCTAACACAAGTTATAGACCCTAACACAAGTTATAGACCCTAACACAAGTTATAGACCCTAACACAAGCTATAGACCCTAACACAAGTTATAGACCCTAACACAAGCTATAGACCCTAACACAAGTTATAGACCCTAACACAAGTTATAGACCCTAACACAAGCTATAGACCCTAACACAAGTTATAGACCCTAACACAAGCTATAGACCCTAACACAAGTTATAGACCCTAACACAAGTTATAGACCCTAACACAAGTTATAGACCCTAACACAAGTTATATACCCTAACACAAGTTATAGACCCTAACACAAGTTATAGACCCTAACACAAGCTATAGACCCTAACACAAGTTATAGACCCTAACACAAGCTATAGACCCTAACACAAGCTATAGACCCTAACACAAGTTATATACCCTAACACAAGCTATAGACCCTAACACAAGTTATAGACCCTAACACAAGCTATAGACCCTAACACAAGTTATAGACCCTAACACAAGCTATAGACCCTAACACAAGTTATAGACCCTAACACAAGCTATAGACCCTAACACAAGTTATAGACCCTAACACAAGCTATAGACCCTAACACAAGTTATAGACCCTAACACAAGCTATAGACCCTAACACAAGCTATAGACCCTAACACAAGCTATAGACCCTAACACAAGCTATAGACCCTAACACAAGCTATAGACCCTAACACAAGCTATAGACCCTAACACAAGCTATAGACCCTAACACAAGCTATAGACCCTAACACCAGTTATAGACCCTAACACAAGTTATAGACCCTAACACAAGTTATAGACCCTAACACAAGTTATAGACCCTAACACAAGCTATAGACCCTAACACAAGTTATAGACCCTAACACAAGCTATAGACCCTAACACAAGTTATAGACCCTAACACAAGCTATAGACCCTAACACAAGTTATAGACCCTAACACAAGTTATAGACCCTAACACAAGCTATAGACCCTAACACAAGCTATAGACCCTAACACAAGTTATAGACCCTAACACAAGCTATAGACCCTAACACAAGATATAGACCCTAACACAAGTTATAGACCCTAACACAAGCTATAGACCCTAACACAAGTTATAGACCCTAACACAAGCTATAGACCCTAACACAAGCTATAGACCCTAACACAAGTTATAGACCCTAACACAAGCTATAGACCCTAACACAAGCTATAGACCCTAACACAAGTTATAGACCCTAACACAAGCTATAGACCCTAACACAAGTTATAGACCCTAACACAAGCTGTAGACCCTAACACAAGTTATAGACCCTAACACAAGCTATAGACCCTAACACAAGTTATAGACCCTAACACAAGATATAGACCCTAACACAAGTTATAGACCCTAACACAAGTTATAGACCCTAACACAAGTTATAGACCCTAACACAAGCTATAGACCCTAACACAAGTTATAGACCCTAACACAAGCTATAGACCCTAACACAAGCTATAGACCCTAACACAAGTTATATACCCTAACACAAGCTATAGACCCTAACACAAGTTATAGACCCTAACACAAGCTATAGACCCTAACACAAGTTATAGACCCTAACACAAGCTATAGACCCTAACACAAGTTATAGACCCTAACACAAGCTATAGACCCTAACACAAGTTATAGACCCTAACACAAGCTATAGACCCTAACACAAGTTATAGACCCTAACACAAGCTATAGACCCTAACACAAGTTATAGACCCTAACACAAGCTATAGACCCTAACACAAGCTATAGACCCTAACACAAGCTATAGACCCTAACACAAGCTATAGACCCTAACACAAGCTATAGACCCTAACACAAGCTATAGACCCTAACACAAGCTATAGACCCTAACACCAGTTATAGACCCTAACACAAGTTATAGACCCTAACACAAGTTATAGACCCTAACACAAGTTATAGACCCTAACACAAGCTATAGACCCTAACACAAGTTATAGACCCTAACACAAGCTATAGACCCTAACACAAGTTATAGACCCTAACACAAGCTATAGACCCTAACACAAGTTATAGACCCTAACACAAGTTATAGACCCTAACACAAGCTATAGACCCTAACACAAGCTATAGACCCTAACACAAGTTATAGACCCTAACACAAGCTATAGACCCTAACACAAGATATAGACCCTAACACAAGTTATAGACCCTAACACAAGCTATAGACCCTAACACAAGCTATAGACCCTAACACAAGCTATAGACCCTAACACAAGATATAGACCCTAACACAAGTTATAGACCCTAACACAAGCTATAGACCCTAACACAAGTTATAGACCCTAACACAAGTTATAGACCCTAACACAAGCTATAGACCCTAACACAAGTTATAGACCCTAACACAAGTTATAGACCCTAACACAAGTTATAGACCCTAACACAAGCTATAGACCCTAACACAAGATATAGACCCTAACACAAGTTATAGACCCTAACACAAGTTATAGACCCTAACACAAGCTATAGACCCTAACACAAGCTATAGACCCTAACACAAGTTATAGACCCTAACACAAGCTATAGACCCTAACACACAAGTTATAGACCCTAACACAAGCTATAGACCCTAACACAAGTTATAGACCCTAACACAAGTTATAGACCCTAACACAAGTTATAGACCCTAACACAAGTTATAGACCCTAACACAAGCTATAGACCCTAACACAAGTTATAGACCCTAACACAAGTTATAGACCCTAACACAAGTTATAGACCCTAACACAAGTGATAGACCCTAACACAAGCTATAGACCCTAACACAAGTTATAGACCCTAACACAAGTTATAGACCCTAACACAAGCTATAGACCCTAACACAAGCTATAGACCCTAACACAAGTTATAGACCCTAACACAAGTTATAGACCCTAACACAAGCTATAGACCCTAACACAAGCTATAGACCCTAACACAAGTTATAGACCCTAACACAAGTTATAGACCCTAACACAAGTTATAGACCCTAACACAAGTTATAGACCCTAACACAAGCTATAGACCCTAACACAAGCTATAGACCCTAACACAAGTTATAGACCCTAACACAAGTTATAGACCCTAACACAAGCTATAGACCCTAACACAAGCTATAGACCCTAACACAAGTTATAGACCCTAACACAAGCTATAGACCCTAACACAAGCTATAGACCCTAACACAAGTTATAGACCCTAACACAAGCTATAGACCCTAACACAAGTTATAGACCCTAACACAAGATATAGACCCTAACACAAGCTATAGACCCTAACACAAGTTATAGACCCTAACACAAGTTATAGACCCTAACACAAGTTATAGACCCTAACACAAGCTATAGACCCTAACACAAGCTATAGACCCTAACACAAGTTATAGACCCTAACACAAGCTATAGACCCTAACACAAGCTATAGACCCTAACACAAGTTATAGACCCTAACACAAGCTATAGACCCTAACACAAGTTATAGACCCTAACACAAGCTGTAGACCCTAACACAAGTTATAGACCCTAACACAAGCTATAGACCCTAACACAAGTTATAGACCCTAACACAAGATATAGACCCTAACACAAGTTATAGACCCTAACACAAGTTATAGACCCTAACACAAGTTATAGACCCTAACACAAGCTGTAGACCCTAACACAAGTTATAGACCCTAACACAAGTTATAGACCCTAACACAAGTTATAGACCCTAACACAAGCTATAGACCCTAACACAAGTTATAGACCCTAACACAAGTTATAGACCCTAACACAAGCTATAGACCCTAACACAAGCTATAGACCCTAACACAAGTTATAGACCCTAACACAAGTTATAGACCCTAACACAAGTTATAGACCCTAACACAAGTTATAGACCCTAACACAAGCTATAGACCCTAACACAAGTTATAGACCCTAACACAAGTTATAGACCCTAACACAAGCTATAGACCCTAACACAAGCTATAGACCCTAACACAAGTTATAGACCCTAACACAAGTTATAGACCCTAACACAAGCTATAGACCCTAACACAAGCTATAGACCCTAACACAAGCTATAGACCCTAACACAAGCTATAGACCCTAACACAAGCTATAGACCCTAACACAAGTTATAGACCCTAACACAAGCTATAGACCCTAACACAAGTTATAGACCCTAACACAAGTTATAGACCCTAACACAAGTTATAGACCCTAACACAAGCTATAGACCCTAACACAAGTTATAGACCCTAACACAAGCTATAGACCCTAACACAAGTTATAGACCCTAACACAAGCTGTAGACCCTAACACAAGTTATAGACCCTAACACAAGCTATAGACCCTAACACAAGTTATAGACCCTAACACAAGATATAGACCCTAACACAAGTTATAGACCCTAACACAAGTTATAGACCCTAACACAAGTTATAGACCCTAACACAAGCTATAGACCCTAACACAAGCTGTAGACCCTAACACAAGTTATAGACCCTAACACAAGTTATAGACCCTAACACAAGTTATATACCCTAACACAAGCTATAGACCCTAACACAAGTTATAGACCCTAACACAAGTTATAGACCCTAACACAAGCTATAGACCCTAACACAAGCTATAGACCCTAACACAAGTTATAGACCCTAACACAAGTTATAGACCCTAACACAAGTTATAGACCCTAACACAAGCTATAGACCCTAACACAAGCTATAGACCCTAACACAAGCTATAGACCCTAGCACAAGTTATAGACCCTAACACAAGTTATAGACCCTAACACAAGCTATAGACCCTAACACAAGTTATAGACCCTAACACAAGTTATAGACCCTAACACAAGTTATAGACCCTAACACAAGCTATAGACCCTAACACAAGCTATAGACCCTAACACAAGCTATAGACCCTAACACAAGCTATAGACCCTAACACAAGTTATAGACCCTAACACAAGCTATAGACCCTAACACAAGTTATAGACCCTAACACAAGCTATAGACCCTAACACAAGTTATAGACCCTAACACAAGCTATAGACCCTAACACAAGTTATAGACCCTAACACAAGCTATAGACCCTAACACAAGTTATAGACCCTAACACAAGTTATAGACCCTAACACAAGTTATAGACCCTAACACAAGTTATAGACCCTAACACAAGTTATAGACCCTAACACAAGTTATAGACCCTAACACAAGTTATAGACCCTAACACAAGTTATAGACCCTAACACAAGCTATAGACCCTAACACAAGTTATAGACCCTAACACAAGCTATAGACCCTAACACAAGTTATAGACCCTAACACAAGCTATAGACCCTAACACAAGTTATAGACCCTAACACAAGCTATAGACCCTAACACAAGCTATAGACCCTAACACAAGTTATAGACCCTAACACAAGTGTATAGACCCTAACACAAGTTATAGACCCTAACACAAGTTATAGACCCTAACACAAGTTATAGACCCTAACACAAGTTATAGACCCTAACACAAGCTATAGACCCTAACACAAGCTATAGACCCTAACACAAGCTATAGACCCTAACACAAGTTATAGACCCTAACACAAGCTATAGACCCTAACACAAGCTATAGACCCTAACACAAGTTATAGACCCTAACACAAGCTATAGACCCTAACACAAGTTATAGACCCTAACACAAGCTATAGACCCTAACACAAGTTATAGACCCTAACACAAGCTATAGACCCTAACACAAGCTATAGACCCTAACACAAGTTATAGACCCTAACACAAGTTATAGACCCTAACACAAGCTATAGACCCTAACACAAGTTATAGACCCTAACACAAGCTATAGACCCTAACACAAGCTATAGACCCTAACACAAGTTATAGACCCTAACACAAGCTATAGACCCTAACACAAGCTATAGACCCTAACACAAGTTATAGACCCTAACACAAGTATAGACCCTAACACAAGTTATAGACCCTAACACAAGCTATAGACCCTAACACAAGCTATAGACCCTAACACAAGTTATAGACCCTAACACAAGTTATAGACCCTAACACAAGTATAGACCCTAACACAAGATATAGACCCTAACACAAGCTATAGACCCTAACACAAGCTATAGACCCTAACACAAGTTATAGACCCTAACACAAGTTATAGACTAACACTAGTTTAGACCCTAACACAAGTTATAGACCCTAACACAAGCTATAGACCCTAACACAAGTTATAGACCCTAACACAAGCTATAGACCCTAACACAAGTTATAGACCCTAACACAAGCTATAGACCCTAACACAAGCTATAGACCCTAACACAAGCTATAGACTAGACCCTAACACAAGCTATAGACCCTAACACAAGTTATAGACCCTAACACAAGCCATAGACCCTAACACAAGTTATAGACCCTAACACAAGCTATAGACCCTAACCAAGTTATAGACCCTAACACAAGCATATAGACCCTAACACAAGTTATAGACCCTAACACAAGTTATAGACCCTAACACAAGCTATAGACCCTAACACAAGCTATAGACCCTAACACAAGTTATAGACCCTAACACAAGCTACACAAGCTATAGACCCTAACACAAGCTATAGACCCTAACACAAGTTATATACCCTAACACAAGCTATAGACCCTAACACAAGTTATAGACCCTAACACAAGCTATAGACCCTAACACAAGTTATAGACCCTAACACAAGCTATAGACCCTAACACAAGTTATAGACCCTAACACAAGCTATAGACCCTAACACAAGTTATAGACCCTAACACAAGCTATAGACCCTAACACAAGTTATAGACCCTAACACAAGCTATAGACCCTAACACAAGTTATAGACCCTAACACAAGCTATAGACCCTAACACAAGCTATAGACCCTAACACAAGCTATAGACCCTAACACAAGCTATAGACCCTAACACAAGCTATAGACCCTAACACAAGCTATAGACCCTAACACAAGCTATAGACCCTAACACAAGCTATAGACCCTAACACCAGTTATAGACCCTAACACAAGTTATAGACCCTAACACAAGTTATAGACCCTAACACAAGTTATAGACCCTAACACAAGCTATAGACCCTAACACAAGTTATAGACCCTAACACAAGCTATAGACCCTAACACAAGTTATAGACCCTAACACAAGCTATAGACCCTAACACAAGTTATAGACCCTAACACAAGTTATAGACCCTAACACAAGCTATAGACCCTAACACAAGCTATAGACCCTAACACAAGTTATAGACCCTAACACAAGCTATAGACCCTAACACAAGATATAGACCCTAACACAAGTTATAGACCCTAACACAAGCTATAGACCCTAACACAAGCTATAGACCCTAACACAAGCTATAGACCCTAACACAAGATATAGACCCTAACACAAGTTATAGACCCTAACACAAGCTATAGACCCTAACACAAGTTATAGACCCTAACACAAGTTATAGACCCTAACACAAGCTATAGACCCTAACACAAGTTATAGACCCTAACACAAGTTATAGACCCTAACACAAGCTATAGACCCTAACACAAGATATAGACCCTAACACAAGTTATAGACCCTAACACAAGTTATAGACCCTAACACAAGCTATAGACCCTAACACAAGCTATAGACCCTAACACAAGTTATAGACCCTAACACAAGCTATAGACCCTAACACACAAGTTATAGACCCTAACACAAGCTATAGACCCTAACACAAGTTATAGACCCTAACACAAGTTATAGACCCTAACACAAGTTATAGACCCTAACACAAGTTATAGACCCTAACACAAGCTATAGACCCTAACACAAGTTATAGACCCTAACACAAGTTATAGACCCTAACACAAGTTATAGACCCTAACACAAGTGATAGACCCTAACACAAGCTATAGACCCTAACACAAGTTATAGACCCTAACACAAGTTATAGACCCTAACACAAGCTATAGACCCTAACACAAGCTATAGACCCTAACACAAGTTATAGACCCTAACACAAGTTATAGACCCTAACACAAGCTATAGACCCTAACACAAGCTATAGACCCTAACACAAGTTAAAGTTATAGACCCTAACACAAGTTATAGACCCTAACACAAGCTATAGACCCTAACACAAGCTATAGACCCTAACACAAGTTATAGACCCTAACACAAGTTATAGACCCTAACACAAGCTATAGACCCTAACACAAGCTATAGACCCTAACACAAGTTATAGACCCTAACACAAGCTATAGACCCTAACACAAGCTATAGACCCTAACACAAGTTATAGACCCTAACACAAGCTATAGACCCTAACACAAGTTATAGACCCTAACACAAGATATAGACCCTAACACAAGCTATAGACCCTAACACAAGTTATAGACCCTAACACAAGTTATAGACCCTAACACAAGTTATAGACCCTAACACAAGCTATAGACCCTAACACAAGCTATAGACCCTAACACAAGTTATAGACCCTAACACAAGCTATAGACCCTAACACAAGCTATAGACCCTAACACAAGTTATAGACCCTAACACAAGCTATAGACCCTAACACAAGTTATAGACCCTAACACAAGCTGTAGACCCTAACACAAGTTATAGACCCTAACACAAGCTATAGACCCTAACACAAGTTATAGACCCTAACACAAGATATAGACCCTAACACAAGTTATAGACCCTAACACAAGTTATAGACCCTAACACAAGTTATAGACCCTAACACAAGCTGTAGACCCTAACACAAGTTATAGACCCTAACACAAGTTATAGACCCTAACACAAGTTATAGACCCTAACACAAGCTATAGACCCTAACACAAGTTATAGACCCTAACACAAGTTATAGACCCTAACACAAGCTATAGACCCTAACACAAGCTATAGACCCTAACACAAGTTATAGACCCTAACACAAGTTATAGACCCTAACACAAGTTATAGACCCTAACACAAGTTATAGACCCTAACACAAGCTATAGACCCTAACACAAGTTATAGACCCTAACACAAGTTATAGACCCTAACACAAGCTATAGACCCTAACACAAGCTATAGACCCTAACACAAGTTATAGACCCTAACACAAGTTATAGACCCTAACACAAGCTATAGACCCTAACACAAGCTATAGACCCTAACACAAGCTATAGACCCTAACACAAGCTATAGACCCTAACACAAGCTATAGACCCTAACACAAGTTATAGACCCTAACACAAGCTATAGACCCTAACACAAGTTATAGACCCTAACACAAGTTATAGACCCTAACACAAGTTATAGACCCTAACACAAGCTATAGACCCTAACACAAGTTATAGACCCTAACACAAGCTATAGACCCTAACACAAGTTATAGACCCTAACACAAGCTGTAGACCCTAACACAAGTTATAGACCCTAACACAAGCTATAGACCCTAACACAAGTTATAGACCCTAACACAAGATATAGACCCTAACACAAGTTATAGACCCTAACACAAGTTATAGACCCTAACACAAGTTATAGACCCTAACACAAGCTATAGACCCTAACACAAGCTGTAGACCCTAACACAAGTTATAGACCCTAACACAAGTTATAGACCCTAACACAAGTTATATACCCTAACACAAGCTATAGACCCTAACACAAGTTATAGACCCTAACACAAGTTATAGACCCTAACACAAGCTATAGACCCTAACACAAGCTATAGACCCTAACACAAGTTATAGACCCTAACACAAGTTATAGACCCTAACACAAGTTATAGACCCTAACACAAGCTATAGACCCTAACACAAGCTATAGACCCTAACACAAGCTATAGACCCTAGCACAAGTTATAGACCCTAACACAAGCTATAGACCCTAACACAAGCTATAGACCCTAACACAAGTTATAGACCCTAACACAAGTTATAGACCCTAACACAAGTTATAGACCCTAACACAAGCTATAGACCCTAACACAAGCTATAGACCCTAACACAAGCTATAGACCCTAACACAAGCTATAGACCCTAACACAAGTTATAGACCCTAACACAAGCTATAGACCCTAACACAAGTTATAGACCCTAACACAAGCTATAGACCCTAACACAAGTTATAGACCCTAACACAAGCTATAGACCCTAACACAAGTTATAGACCCTAACACAAGTTATAGACCCTAACACAAGTTATAGACCCTAACACAAGTTATAGACCCTAACACAAGCTATAGACCCTAACACAAGTTATAGACCCTAACACAAGTTATAGACCCTAACACAAGCTGTAGACCCTAACACAAGTTATAGACCCTAACACAAGCTATAGACCCTAACACAAGTTATAGACCCTAACACAAGATATAGACCCTAACACAAGTTATAGACCCTAACACAAGTTATAGACCCTAACACAAGTTATAGACCCTAACACAAGCTATAGACCCTAACACAAGCTGTAGACCCTAACACAAGTTATAGACCCTAACACAAGTTATAGACCCTAACACAAGTTATATACCCTAACACAAGCTATAGACCCTAACACAAGTTATAGACCCTAACACAAGTTATAGACCCTAACACAAGTTATAGACCCTAACACAAGCTATAGACCCTAACACAAGCTATAGACCCTAACACAAGCTATAGACCCTAACACAAGCTATAGACCCTAACACAAGTTATAGACCCTAACACAAGCTATAGACCCTAACACAAGTTATAGACCCTAACACAAGTTATAGACCCTAACACAAGATATAGACCCTAACACAAGTTATAGACCCTAACACAAGTTATAGACCCTAACACAAGTTATAGACCCTAACACAAGCTATAGACCCTAACACAAGCTATAGACCCTAACACAAGCTATAGACCCTAGCACAAGTTATAGACCCTAACACAAGCTGTAGACCCTAACACAAGTTATAGACCCTAACACAAGTTATAGACCCTAACACAAGTTATAGACCCTAACACAAGCTATAGACCCTAACACAAGTTATAGACCCTAACACAAGTTATAGACCCTAACACAAGCTATAGACCCTAACACAAGCTATAGACCCTAACACAAGTTATAGACCCTAACACAAGTTATATACCCTAACACAAGTTATAGACCCTAACACAAGTTATAGACCCTATGTTACATCCCAATGTATATATTCCCCAGTGTGTGTCTCCATGTGTGTGTGTTCTCCATTTTTCTTTCCTCCCTCCAGCCATTGTTCCCTCCACCATTGGTCGCTGCCAGGCCTGCCCTTCCATTACCCAGCACAGCACCGATTGGTGGATGGTTTTCCAGACTCCAACACTCAATCAACACCACCCAATCATGGATCACCACACACCTGTTAAAACATGGCTTCTCACTTCAGTCTCTCTCTCTCTCTGGCATGAGGCTAGGCCTAGTGTGATTTTGTAACCTTGACTTTGACAATATTGCATTTCGTTTATTGGCCTTTGTGCTTAGTGGAAATTGCCTTGTGTGTGTATGGCCACAGAGAGAGCATTGTTAGCTATAGTTTGTTTTTGTATATATTCTGCCTTTGTTGTATGTATCATTAATGTGTTTTTTCTCTTTTTTCTCAGGAAGCACAGATGGGGTGAGCTGCCATTTCCTTTTGATATTGTTTTCTCCTGTTTTGGTTAGGTAAGGGTAGTTTAGGTAATGTAATTTCTTTTACCAATGATTAGATTGGTTTATTTGGAGTATAGTGGTGTTTGTTTGTTGTTTTGGCCTGGGCTCACCCTTGAGCTACATGTGCTTCCTTTGCATCTATCAATAAATATCATTGTTGTTTACAAACGTGGTCCATCTTTTCTGTCAACCAACTGTTATGTTACAGCCCTTTACCCTTAGACTCACAGGGGTTGTAACATAAATGGGGGCTCGTCCGGGATTTTGTAACCCGTGTTCATTGTTGGTTGATGGATTTGGTGAACTGTGTTTGTTTACACTTGTATAGTTGATAATTTGTGTCTAAAATGGCAGTTAGTACTTTTGATCTGGGAAAATTCTTGAGCAATCCTACTTGGGAAGAGCTGGATAGCTGCCGCAAGGCAGTCTTAGTGGAGATTGCCACACATTTTAAACTCTCGGTTCAACAAAAGCATCTTAAGCAGGATATCAGGTGTCTTGTGGTAGATAAGCTGTTGGAGCAGGGGACGCTTGTTTTACCTGTGGTCTCTGATGAACATGCAAGTCCTCCTGGTGAACCTACGGAAGCACAGCCTTCTGAGGAGCAAGCTCATGGTGAAAGTGCTGAGAAGGCAGGTGTGAAAGTCACATTGCCACATTTTCACTTGGCCTCTCCTGTGTCATCTGGGTCTCGAGAAGGGGTCAAGGTTAGAATAGCCCGTCTCCAGATGGAGGCTCAGGAGAAGGCACAAGCACGTGAGGCGGAGTATCGGCTTCGTAAAATGGAGCTTGAGGCAGAAAATGAAAGGGCTGTTAACATTCGTAGGTTGGAGCTTGAGGTGGAAAAAGAGCTCAGACTGTGGGAGTTGGAGCTGGGAGTCCAAAGGATTGAATCCAACTCTGCTACACCGACTCCTCCACAAGTCCCTGGTACATCCTCCTCCACAGCTTATTCATCACACACTTTTGATATAAGTAAACACATTGTTTTGGTGCCTCCGTTCCGAGAGACAGAAGTTGATACTTATTTTAATGTGTTTGAGCGTATTGCTGCTTCATTGCGCTGGCCAAGAGAGGTCTGGCCTTTGTTGTTTCAATGCCAATTGACTGGTAAAGCCCAAGAGGTTTGTTCAACACTTTTCCTAGAAGATAGTCTATTGTATGATACTGTGAAGGCTGCCATCCTTCGTGCATATGAGCTTGTGCCCGAAGCTTATAGGCAGAGGTTTCGCAGTCACAAGAGAGCTGTCAACCAGACCTTTGTAGAGTTTGCTAGAGAGAAGGGAACTCTCTTTGATAAATGGTGTGCAGCAAGCAAGGCCTCAGATCTTAACTCTCTCAGAGAACTCATTCTATTAGAAGAGTTTAAGAATCGTTTGCCAGAGCGTATTGTCATTTACCTGAGTGAGCAGAAAGTGTCCACTCTGCAGCAAGCTGCTGTATTAGCTGATGAGTTTGCGCTAACTCATAAAACTGTGTTTGTAGATAGGCGTGACTCGTTTCTCCCCCATGATTTCTCTCAGAAACATTCTGTCCCCAACCATTCAGAATTCACACACCCCCGACCAAAAATGTCACCTCCACGCTCAAAAGAGGAGCGGACATGTTACTACTGTCATAAATCTGGTAATGTTATTTCTGACTGTTTAACATTGAAACGTAAGCAGCAACCGTCCTCTCAGAACTTTAGGCAACCCAAAGGGGTTGGTCTGATTAAATGGCACCTGATTCCGATCAACAGATGCACAATGATCAGGATGTTCTCGATCCTTGTTTCAGGCCATTTACTTCCAAGGGTTTAGTTTCCTTGACAGGGGATCCAAAAGATCAGTGTACAGTTCAAATCTTACGAGATACTGGAGCCTCACAATCCTTTATCCTCTCTGATGTACTACCTCTGTCTGAGAAATCTTCCTGTGGTTCTAGTGTCCTAGTTCAAGGTATTGAGATGGGTTTCGTGCCAGCCCCGTTACACTGTATTCATGTACAATCTGATTTGGTCACTGGTTTCTTTAAAATAGGGGTGAGACCTTCCTTGCCAGTTAAAGGCATTTCCTTTATCATGGGAAATGATTTAGCTGGAGGACAGGTGAACGCTGTGCTGGAAGTGTTGGATCACCCAGACACAGATTCTCTGCCTGATGACTTGTCACAGAACTTCCCTGATGTTTTTTCTGCAAGTGTTGTCACTCGGGCTCAATTGAAAAAGAGAGGTGATGAAATTAATTTGTCTGACTCTGTTTTTGCTTCAGCTTTTGTCAGGGAGGAGTTGCTGGCTCCAACTTCTGACACCGCTGACAAACCACTGACTCATAGTAAGGTACCCCCACAGACAACTATAACTAGTTCCGACGCATTGACGTTACCTGTTACTCGTGAAATGCTAATTACTGCCCAGAAGGCTGACCCTTCTCTTGCAAAATGTTTCTCTTCTCTTGAAACAGAACAGAGGAGAGAGTTGCATTCTTATTTTGTGGATGAAGGAGTTTTGATGCATACATGGAGGTCCCATGGTACTAGACTGGCAGAGCATGGCAGAGCATGCACAATCGGAGATAGGGCTACCAGATCAGGTACCAGACTGGAGCACTGTCTATCAGATTGTTGTCCCTGCAGTTTATCGTCAGCATGTACTGTTCTTGGCCCATGACCACCCTTGGTCTGGACATTTGGGAGTCACTAAAACATACAACCGAATACTTCAACATTTCTTTTGGCCCGGTTTGAAGTCCGATGTAGCACAGTACTGTCGTACCTGTAGTACTTGTCAGATCACCGGAAAGCCAAACCAGGTAATTCCACCTGCTCCCCTCTGTCCTATACCAGCGGTCGGTGAACCATTTGAACATGTCATAGTTGACTGTGTTGGTCCGTTGCCAAAGACCAAAGCCGGCAATCAGTTTTTGTTGACAATAATGTGTACCGCCACCCGTTTCCCTGAGGCTATACCTCTTCGCAAAATTACAGCTCCTGTAATAATCAAGGCTGTCGACTTGTCTGTTGCTGTCGACTCGTTGTCTGTTGCTGTCGACTCGTTCTAATGTATGTTGCTGTCGACTCGTTCTATGTTGCTGTCGACTCGTTTTATGTTGCTGTTGACTCGTTCTATTTTGCTGTCGACTCGGTCTATGTTGCTGTGGACTCGTTTTATGTTGCTGTCAACTCAATCTCTCTTGCCGTCAACTCGTTCTGTCATTGTTGACCCGAGTGGTTGTTGTACCAACTGCTAAATTTTTCATAGCTCTTTGTTTTGAAGTACAAGTTCTCGGAGATGGGGATCTCGTTGTTAAAGAAAAACATGTTTTGTTGGTGGTATGTGTTGTGTCAAACATGTTTTTGTCTTATGTATGGGGGTGTTACATCCCAATGTATATATTCCCCAGTGTGTGTCTCCATGTGTGTGTGTTCTCCATTTTTCTTTCCTCCCTCCAGCCATTGTTCCCTCCGCCATTGGTCCCTGCCAGGCCTGCCCTTCCATTACCCAGCACAGCACCGATTGGTGGATGGTTTTCACCATTATTATTCGTTACGGCGTAGTCAATACTTCCATGCGTATAAATTGAGGAAGTTGAGAACACACAGGGACCTCTGCCGCTCTGCCGCGCGCTGCAACACACAGAGGAGCTTGGCGCGGCGTAGCGGCAGGCGTGGATAAGGGGGCGGGTCACGTGGGGGTCGCGGCCAATCAGAGGAACCCGGAAACCGAACTCCGTTGCGGAAAGTATAGACGCGGAGGGGTGTGGTGGTGGGGGAGGGGGGTGGTGTGTGAAATGGGTGACATCTTCCTTTCATCTCTCCTCCTCTCTTTCACTCATCTCTCCTCTCTTCCTCTCATCTCTCCTCCTCTCTTTCACTCATCTCTCCTCTCTTCCACTCATCTCTCCTCCTCTCTTCCACTCATCTCTCCTCCTCTCTTTCACTCATCTCTCCTCTCTTCCACTCATCTCTCCTCCTCTCTTCCACTCATCTCTCCTCCTCTCATCCTCTCATCTCTCCTCCTCTCTTCCACTCATCTCTCCTCCTCTCTTCCTCTCATCTCTCCTCCTCTCTTTCACTCATCTCTCCTCCTCTCTTCCTCTCATCTCTCCTCCTCTCTTTCACTCATCTCTCCTCCTCTCTTTCACTCGTCTCTCCTCCTCTCTTCTCACTCATCTCTCCTCATCTCTTCCTCTCATCTCTCCTCCTCTCTTCCTCTCATCTCTCCTCCTCTCTTCCTCTCATCTCTCCTCCTCTCTTTCACTCATCTCTCCTCCTCTCTTCTCACTCATCTCTCCTCCTCTCTTCTCACTCATCTCTCCTCTCTTCCTCTCATCTCTCCTCCTATATTCCTCTCATCTCTCATCCTCTCTTCTCACTCATCTCTCCTCCTCTCTTCCTCTCATCTCTCCTCATCTCTTCCTCTCATCTCTCCTCCTCTCTTCTCACTCATTTCTCCTCCTCTCTTCCTCTCATCTCTCCTCCTCTCTTCTCACTCATCTCTCCTCCTCTCTTCCTCTCATCTCTCCTCCTCTCTTTCACTCATCTCTCCTCCTCTCTTCTCACTTATCTCTCCTCCTCTCTTCCTCTCATCTCTCCTCCTCTCTTCCTCTCATCTCTCCTCCTCTCTTCCACTCGTCTCTCCTCCTCTCTTCCTCTCATCTCTCCTCCTCTCTTCCTCTCATCTCTCTTCCTCTCTTCTCACTCATCTCTCCTCCTCTCTTCCTCTCATCTCTCCTCCTCTCTTCCTCTCATCTCTCCTCCTCTCTTCCTCTCATCTCTCCTCCTCTCTTCCTCTCATCTCTCCTCATCTCTTCCTCTCATCTCTCCTCCTCTCTTCCTCTCATCTCTCCTCCTCTCTTCCTCTCATCTCTCCTCCTCTCTTCCTCTCACCTCTCCTCCTCTCTTCCACTCATATATCCTCCTCTCTTTTCACTCATCTCTCCTCCTCTCTTTCACTCATCTCTCCTCCTCTCTTTCACTCATCTCTCCTCCTCTCTTTCCACTCATCTCTCCTCCTCTCTTCCTCTCATCTCTCCTCCTCTCTTCCTCTCATCTCTCCTCATCTCTTTCACTCATCTCTCCTCCTCTCTTCCTCTCATCTCTCCTCCTCTCTTCTCACTCATCTCTCCTCATCTCTTCCTCTCATCTATCCTCCTCTCTTCCTCTCATCTCTCCTCCTTTCTTCCTCTCATCTCTCCTCCTCTCTTCCTCTCATCTCTCCTCCTCTCTTCTCACTCATCTCTCCTCCTCTCTTTCCTCTCATCTCTCCTCCTCTCTTTCACTCATCTCTCCTCCTCTCTTCCTCTCATCTCTCCTCCTCTCTTCTCACTCATCTCTCCTCCTCTCTTCCACTCATCTCTCCTCCTCTCTTCCTCTCATATCTCCTCCTCTCTCTTCTCACTCATCTCTCCTCCTCTCTTCCACTCATCTCTCCTCCTCTCTTCCACTCATCTCTCCTCCTCTCTTCTCACTCATCTCTCCTCCTCTCTTCCTCCTCATCTTCTCCTCCTCTCTTCTCACTCATCTCTCCTCCTCTCTTTCACTCATC
>NC_140175.1:125268915-125281415 GCF_963971535.1 Notolepis coatsorum
ATTGCAGAATGGGTACAATACAGTACGGCTCAATACACACAATTGTTAAGGGGAGGCAGATCAATACACACAATTGTAAGGGGAGGCAGACCAGAGAAAGACTTTCGTCTTGTTTACATCAGCGTCCCCCATTTTCAATTCATCATAACATTTGACATACAGATAAACAGTACTGTTACATCCAGCCATTTATGACATACAAGATATACAGTACTATTTAAGAGACAGAGTTTCTATTTACTTCTGTCCATTAGGCCTATAGTCAAAGTATTTTCCCTCTGAACTGAAACTCATAAGACCACATAAGGCTAGCATCATTCAGTTACAGCTATATTGGCCAACATTAGCCAGCTATCTAGCCAGCTACCTACCTGGGTTCCATCCTAGAGGCAAATCTTTCCTGTGACAAAATGGCATCCAATGTAATAAAAAAAGTCAACCAACGATCTCGTTTCTTGTACCGGATCTCCTCACTGGTAAACAAGAATACCCTGAAGACTCTAGCAGGAGCACTCATTCAAGGGTACTACGACTATGCTTGCACCTCATGGTACCAAAGCACCTCAAAGGCGCTAAAAACAAAATTACAAACATCTCAAAACAAACTGGTCAGACTACTGCTTGACCTTACCCCTAGAACCCACCTCACCCCTGCCCACTTTGACAACCTAGGATGGCTTATGAGTAGACGACAGAGTACAGCAACTTGCAATGGGCCTGGTCTACAAGATACACTACACGACCAAGGTACCCATGTACATGACTAAATACTTCCCAAAGGTCAGTGAATACCACGATCACAACACCAGAGGGAGCTCCACAATCATGTTAAACCCAGATTCGGCTCAAACAAGGGTCTAAAACGTTTCCAATTATGCCACATCAATGTGGAACGCCCTACCCAAAGCTGTAAAGGATGTGAATCACTACCCACTTTCAAAAACTCTCTCAAAAAACACCTAAGGGAGACTGCAACTCGAAACTGGCCCCTGTAAATGTCCGAGCACAACCCCCGCCAATGTACAGTAAATTACCAAGTATGGTCTTGTCAATAATCCAATGTACAGTGTTGTTTGTACAGTTGTACAGTGTCCCCCACCCACCCCTCCTACCCCCCCCCCCCCCCCCCCCCAACCACCTCCAATGTACAGTCCCACCCCCACCTACCCAATCCAATGTACAGTTTCTACGCCTAATGTATATACTCTGTTCTTTCTGGACTCTTTTTGTATCACAAATACAGTACTGTAATTGCAAATCTGGTATGTCATAAATGTATAGATGTAGCAGTACTGTCTATCTGTATGTCATGTATGTCATATATGTTACGATGAATTGGAAATGGGGGACCCTGGTGGAAACAAGACGAAAGTCTTTCTCTGGTCTGCATCCCCTTAACAATTGTATGTATTGAGCTGTACTGCACTGTACCCATTCTGCAATCTGTTAATAAGTTTCATTCATTCATTCATTCATACTGCACCACAAATGGCCAGCCAGCCAGCTGGCTACCTTAACCCACAATACACAGCTATCCAGCCAGCTACTGCACTACGAACTGCCAGCTTGATTGATTGAAAAGCTAGCCAGCTGGCCACCCCCAATCCAGCCAACCGTACAAATTACGGTCTCAGCCAAATCACATCGATTTGTACAGTTAGTTAGCTAGCCATTCCATTGCGAATTAAAAGGTAGGCCAGTATTAGCTAGCTAGTAGCTAACGTTAGCCAACTGAGAACGATAGCTAGCTAACCAACAGCTGCAAGCATGCAAACAACATCGCCGGTGATATAATGAGCTATCCGTAGTAGGGCTGACCTTTGAATTTTTTTTTGGAATTCGAAGCTTTGGGGCAGAGATTCGATTTTAATTCAAAGCTTCAAGATACTTATTTTTTATTTTAATTTTTTTATCAAATTTTTTTTTTTATGTTGTGGGACTTGTACAGCACTTTGTTCAACTTTGTCAGTGCTGTAAAGTTTAAACCTTTTAAATCTTAGACAAACAAAACACTTTGCTTTCATGAAATATGTGAGCAGTATTATGTGAGGCTTTATAAAAGCAGCACAATGAACACAAATCTGTCAGCGCCGAGTCCGACCTCATCTTAAATAACAAACAGCATTGCTTGTTGTAGTTAACTAAGAGAGGCAGAGTTGATTTTGCAAAAAACAAAAAACAAAAAAAATCATATATATATATTTTAATAATCGAATTTTATTAATCGAGATCTACTTGAAATCAGCCGTGATCTACCTGTCGATCGCGGTCGACTGGTTGGGCACCACTGGGTTAAGGTAAACAGCTGAACCCCTCACCAGGACTCTGAACCTCTGGGCTGGCTGAGGTGACAGGATTCACCAGAGTTCTAAGTTCACCAGTCTGTCTCTGGGCTTTATCTGTCACCTAAACACTACACAACTATCTTTTATGAATTAAACGTGTTGTATTACCTGGTTTCTACATGCGACTAGCCTAAATTAGCTATGCTCATTTCACTCTGATTATCTTGAGGTGATAAGTCAAGGGACATCTTTGAAAATGGCCATGGCATTTTCCTCCCATCATATTGAAGCTAGCTTAAAGGGGAACTCCAACATTTGGGAAATTAGCTTATTTAACATCTTCCCTGGAGTTAGACAAGAAGATACATACCTTTTTTGTCTCTGTGCGTGCATTTAGCTTTGGGAATAGACGCTCCGTTAGCATAGCTTAGCTTCATCACTGGAAGTGAGGCAGGACAGTAGCCTTACAGTGCCTTACAGTGTATTGCAAGGTCTGACATTGACCAAACTTGATATGCATGACCTTGGTGGGCTCTAGGTCAACTCCTGAAAAGGGGGTCAATGTCAGACCTTGCAATCAAAAGTTAGGGGGCTAATAACCCTTGCCATAATTTCAGTGCGCCCCTAACTTTTGATTGCAAGGTCTGACATTGACCCCCTTTTCAGGAGTTGACCTAGAGCCCACCAAGGTCATGCATATCAAGTTTGGTCAATGTCAGACCTTGCAATACACTGTAAGGCACTGTAAGGCTACTGTCCTGCCTCACTTCCAGTGATGAAGCTAAGCTATGCTAACGGAGCGTCTATTCCCAAAGCTAAAATGCATGCACAGAGACAAAAAAGGTATGTATCTTATTGTCTAACTCCAGGGAAGATGTTAAATAAGCTAATTTCCCAAAATGTTGGAGTTCCCCTTTAAAGTAGCTTAACTTTGGAGCAAACCCCCTTTGCCAGTAAGCTACCATGACATTTTGATTTTTGGATTCCCACCAGACCCCTTTACAGAACAGGGGGAAACCATAAACAAGGCAGACTGGGGCTGAACAACAAGGCAGACTGGGGCTGAACAAGACAGACTGGGGCTGAACAAGACAGACTGGGGCTGAACAAGAACAAGGCAGACTGGGGCTGAACAAGAACAAGGCAGACTGGGGCTGAACAAGGCAGACTGGGGCTGAACAAGACAGACTGGGGCTGAACAAGAGAGACTGGGGCTGAACAAGACAGACTGGGGCTGAACAAGAGAGACTGGGGCTGAACAAGAGAGACTGAACAAGACAGACTGGGGCTGAACAAGAACAAGGCAGACTGGGGCTGAACAAGACAGACTGGGGCTGAACAAGAGAGACTGAACAAGGCAGACTGGGGCTGAACAAGACAGACTGGGGCTGAACAAGAGAGACTGAACAAGGCAGACTGGGGCTGAACAAGGCAGACTGGGGCTGAACAAGACAGACTGGGGCTGAACAAGGCAGACTGGGGCTGAACAAGGCAGACTGGGGCTGAACAAGGCAGACTGGGGCTGAACAAGACAGACTGGGGCTGAACAAGACAGACTGGGGCTGAACAAGGCAGACTGGGGCTGAACAAGACAACAAGACAGACTGGGGCTGAACAAGACAGACTGGGGCTGAACAAGAGAGACTGGGGCTGAACAAGGCAGACTGGGGCTGAACAAGAGAGACTGGGGCTGAACAAGGCAGACTGGGGCTGAACAAGACAGACTGGGGCTGAACAAGAGAGACTGGGGCTGAACAAGACAGACTGGGGCTGAACAAGGCAGACTGGGGCTGAACAAGGCAGACTGGGGCTGAACAAGGCAGACTGGGGCTGAACAAGGCAGACTGGGGCTGAACAAGGCAGACTGGGGCTGAACAAGGCAGACTGGGGCTGAACAAGACAGACTGGGGCTGAACAAGGCAGACTGGGGCTGAACAAGGCAGACTGGGGCTGAACAAGGCAGACTGGGGCTGAACAAGGCAGACTGGGGCTGAACAAGACAGACTGGGGCTGAACAAGACAGACTGGGGCTGAACAAGGCAGACTGGGGCTGAACAAGACAGACTGGGGCTGAACAAGACAGACTGGGGCTGAACAAGGCAGACTGGGGCTGAACAAGGCAGACTGGGGCTGAACAAGGCAGACTGGGGCTGAACAAGACAGACTGGGGCTGAACAAGACAGACTGGGGCTGAACAAGACAGACTGGGGCTGAACAAGAGAGACTGAACAAGGCAGACTGGGGCTGAACAAGAGAGACTGAACAAGGCAGACTGGGGCTGAACAAGGCAGACTGGGGCTGAACAAGGCAGACTGGGGCTGAACAAGACAGACTGAACAAGACAGACTGGGGCTGAACAAGAGAGACTGAACAAGGCAGACTGGGGCTGAACAAGGCAGACTGGGGCTGAACAAGACAGACTGGGGCTGAACAAGGCAGACTGGGGCTGAACAAGACAGACTGGGGCTGAACAAGAGAGACTGAACAAGGCAGACTGGGGCTGAACAAGAGAGACTGAACAAGGCAGACTGGGGCTGAACAAGGCAGACTGGGGCTGAACAAGGCAGACTGGGGCTGAACAACAAGACAGACTGGGGCTGAACAAGGCAGACTGGGGCTGAACAAGACAGACTGGGGCTGAACAAGACAGACTGGGGCTGAACAAGACAGACTGGGGCTGAACAAGGCAGACTGGGGCTGAACAAGACAGACTGGGGCTGAACAAGACAGACTGGGGCTGAACAAGACAGACTGGGGCTGAACAAGACAGACTGGGGCTGAACAAGACAGACTGGGGCTGAACAAGACAGACTGGAGCTGAACAAGGCAGACTGGGGCTGAACAAGACAGACTGGGGCTGAACAAGACAGACTGGGGCTGAACAAGACAGACTGGGGCTGAACAAGGCAGACTGGGGCTGAACAAGACAGACTGGGGCTGAACAAGAGAGACTGGGGCTGAACAAGGCAGACTGGGGCTGAACAAGACAGACTGGGGCTGAACAACAAGACAGACTGGGGCTGAACAAGACAGACTGGAGCTGAACAAGGCAGACTGGGGCTGAACAAGAGAGACTGGGGCTGAACAAGACAGACTGGGGCTGAACAAGAGAGACTGGGGCTGAACAAGACAGACTGGGGCTGAACAAGAGAGACTGGGGCTGAACAAGGCAGACTGGGGCTGAACAAGACAGACTGGGGCTGAACAAGAGAGACTGGGGCTGAACAAGACAACAAGACAGACTGGGGCTGAACAAGGCAGACTGGGGCTGAACAAGGCAGACTGGGGCTGAACAAGACAACAAGACAGACTGGGGCTGAACAAGACAGACTGGGGCTGAACAAGGCAGACTGGGGCTGAACAAGAGAGACTGGGGCTGAACAAGAGAGACTGGGGCTGAACAAGAGAGACTGGGGCTGAACAAGACAACAAGACAGACTGGGGCTGAACAAGGCAGACTGGGGCTGAACAAGGCAGACTGGGGCTGAACAAGACAACAAGACAGACTGGGGCTGAACAAGGCAGACTGGGGCTGAACAAGGCAGACTGGGGCTGAACAAGACAACAAGAGAGACTGGGGCTGAACAAGACAGACTGGGGCTGAACAAGGCAGACTGGGGCTGAACAAGACAGACTGGGGCTGAACAAGGCAGACTGGGGCTGAACAAGGCAGACTGGGGCTGAACAAGGCAGACTGGGGCTGAACAAGGCAGACTGGGGCTGAACAAGGCAGACTGGGGCTGAACAAGACAGACTGGGGCTGAACAAGACAACAAGACAGACTGGGGCTGAACAAGGCAGACTGGGGCTGAACAAGGCAGACTGGGGCTGAACAAGACAGACTGGGGCTGAACAAGGCAGACTGGGGCTGAACAAGGCAGACTGGGGCTGAACAAGACAGACTGGGGCTGAACAAGACAGACTGGGGCTGAACAAGACAGACTGGGGCTGAACAAGACAGACTGGAGCTGAACAAGACAGACTGGGGCTGAACAAGACAGACTGGGGCTGAACAAGGCAGACTGGGGCTGAACAAGAGAGACTGGGGCTGAACAAGGCAGACTGGGGCTGAACAAGGCAGACTGGGGCTGAACAAGACAGACTGGGGCTGAACAAGACAGACTGGGGCTGAACAAGGCAGACTGGGGCTGAACAAGACAGACTGGGGCTGAACAAGGCAGACTGGGGCTGAACAAGACAGACTGAACAAGACAGACTGGGGCTGAACAAGACAGACTGGGGCTGAACAAGACAGACTGAACAAGACAGACTGGGGCTGAACAAGACAGACTGGGGCTGAACAAGACAGACTGGGGCTGAACAAGACAGACTGGGGCTGAACAAGACAGACTGGGGCTGAACAAGACAGACTGGGGCTGAACAAGACAGACTGGGGCTGAACAAGGCAGACTGGGGCTGAACAAGACAGACTGGGGCTGAACAAGACAGACTGGGGCTGAACAAGGCAGACTGAACAAGACAGACTGAACAAGGCAGACTGGGGCTGAACAAGAGAGACTGGGGCTGAACAAGGCAGACTGGGGCTGAACAAGGCAGACTGGGGCTGAACAAGACAGACTGGGGCTGAACAAGGCAGACTGAACAAGGCAGACTGGGGCTGAACAAGGCAGACTGGGGCTGAACAAGACAGACTGAACAAGACAGACTGAACAAGGCAGACTGGGGCTGAACAAGAGAGACTGGGGCTGAACAAGGCAGACTGGGGCTGAACAAGGCAGACTGGGGCTGAACAAGACAGACTGGGGCTGAACAAGGCAGACTGAACAAGACAGACTGAACAAGGCAGACTGGGGCTGAACAAGGCAGACTGGGGCTGAACAAGACAGACTGAACAAGACAGACTGAACAAGACAGACTGGGGCTGAACAAGGCAGACTGGAGCTGAACAAGACAGACTGAACAAGGCAGACTGGGGCTGAACAAGACAACAAGACAGACTGGGGCTGAACAAGACAGACTGGGGCTGAACAAGGCAGACTGGGGCTGAACAAGGCAGACTGGGGCTGAACAAGGCAGACTGGGGCTGAACAAGGCAGACTGGGGCTGAACAAGACAGACTGGGGCTGAACAAGACAGACTGGGGCTGAACAAGACAGACTGGGGCTGAACAAGGCAGACTGAACAAGACAGACTGGGGCTGAACAAGACAGACTGGGGCTGAACAAGACAGACTGGGGCTGAACAAGACAGACTGAACAAGGCAGACTGGGGCTGAACAAGACAGACTGGGGCTGAACAAGACAGACTGGAGCTGAACAAGGCAGACTGGGGCTGAACAAGGCAGACTGGGGCTGAACAAGACAGACTGGGGCTGAACAAGGCAGACTGGGGCTGAACAAGGCAGACTGGGGCTGAACAAGACAGACTGGGGCTGAACAAGGCAGACTGGGGCTGAACAAGGCAGACTGGGGCTGAACAAGGCAGACTGGGGCTGAACAAGGCAGACTGGGGCTGAACAAGACAGACTGAACAAGACAGACTGAACAAGGCAGACTGGGGCTGAACAAGGCAGACTGGGGCTGAACAAGGCAGACTGGGGCTGAACAAGGCAGACTGGGGCTGAACAAGACAGACTGGGGCTGAACAAGGCAGACTGGGGCTGAACAAGGCAGACTGGGGCTGAACAAGAGAGACTGGGGCTGAACAAGGCAGACTGGGGCTGAACAAGACAGACTGGGGCTGAACAAGGCAGACTGGAGCTGAACAAGACAGACTGAACAAGGCAGACTGGGGCTGAACAAGACAACAAGACAGACTGGGGCTGAACAAGACAGACTGGGGCTGAACAAGGCAGACTGGGGCTGAACAAGGCAGACTGGGGCTGAACAAGGCAGACTGGGGCTGAACAAGGCAGACTGGGGCTGAACAAGGCAGACTGGGGCTGAACAAGAGAGACTGGGGCTGAACAAGACAGACTGGGGCTGAACAAGACAGACTGGGGCTGAACAAGACAGACTGGGGCTGAACAAGAGAGACTGGGGCTGAACAAGAGAGACTGGGGCTGAACAAGACAGACTGGGGCTGAACAAGACAGACTGGGGCTGAACAAGACAGACTGGGGCTGAACAAGGCAGACTGGGGCTGAACAAGAGAGACTGGGGCTGAACAAGG
The DNA here is from genome assembly GCF_963971535.1 of Notolepis coatsorum. NCBI lineage: Eukaryota > Metazoa > Chordata > Actinopteri > Aulopiformes > Paralepididae > Notolepis > Notolepis coatsorum. Next base: position 125,277,333 of record NC_140175.1, read on the forward strand.
CAGACTGGGGCTGAACAAGACAGACTGAACAAGACAGACTGGGGCTGAACAAGGCAGACTGGGGCTGAACAAGACAGACTGGGGCTGAACAAGACAGACTGGGGCTGAACAAGGCAGACTGGGGCTGAACAAGGCAGGCTGGGGCTGAACAAGAGAGACTGGGGCTGAACAAGACAGACTGGGGCTGAACAAGACAGACTGGGGCTGAACAAGGCAGACTGGGGCTGAACAAGGCAGACTGGGGCTGAACAAGACAGACTGAACAAGACAGACTGAACAAGACAGACTGAACAAGGCAGACTGGGGCTGAACAAGACAGACTGGAGCTGAACAAGGCAGACTGGGGCTGAACAAGGCAGACTGGGGCTGAACAAGGCAGACTGGGGCTGAACAAGACAGACTGGGGCTGAACAAGACAGACTGGGGCTGAACAAGACAGACTGGGGCTGAACAAGACAGACTGGGGCTGAACAAGAGAGACTGGGGCTGAACAAGAGAGACTGGGGCTGAACAAGACAGACTGGGGCTGAACAAGACAGACTGGGGCTGAACAAGGCAGACTGGGGCTGAACAAGGCAGACTGGGGCTGAACAAGACAGACTGAACAAGACAGACTGGGGCTGAACAAGACAGACTGAACAAGACAGACTGGGGCTGAACAAGACAGACTGAACAAGGCAGACTGGGGCTGAACAAGACAGACTGAACAAGGCAGACTGGGGCTGAACAAGACAGACTGGGGCTGAACAAGACAGACTGGGGCTGAACAAGGCAGACTGGGGCTGAACAAGGCAGGCTGGGGCTGAACAAGACAGACTGAACAAGACAGACTGAACAAGACAGACTGAACAAGACAGACTGAACAAGACAGACTGGAGCTGAACAAGGCAGACTGGGGCTGAACAAGGCAGACTGGGGCTGAACAAGAGAGACTGGGGCTGAACAAGAGAGACTGGGGCTGAACAAGGCAGACTGGGGCTGAACAAGACAGACTGGGGCTGAACAAGACAGACTGGGGCTGAACAAGACAGACTGGGGCTGAACAAGACAGACTGGGGCTGAACAAGGCAGACTGGGGCTGAACAAGGCAGACTGGGGCTGAACAAGACAGACTGGGGCTGAACAAGACAGACTGGGGCTGAACAAGGCAGACTGGGGCTGAACAAGAGAGACTGGGGCTGAACAAGAGAGACTGGGGCTGAACAAGGCAGACTGGGGCTGAACAAGACAGACTGGGGCTGAACAAGAGAGACTGGGGCTGAACAAGAGAGACTGGGGCTGAACAAGACAGACTGGGGCTGAACAAGACAGACTGGGGCTGAACAAGACAGACTGGGGCTGAACAAGGCAGACTGGGGCTGAACAAGACAGACTGGGGCTGAACAAGGCAGACTGAACAAGGCAGACTGGGGCTGAACAAGACAGACTGGGGCTGAACAAGGCAGACTGGGGCTGAACAAGGCAGACTGGGGCTGAACAAGAGAGACTGAACAAGACAGACTGAACAAGACAGACTGGGGCTGAACAAGGCAGACTGGGGCTGAACAAGGCAGACTGGGGCTGAACAAGGCAGACTGGGGCTGAACAAGACAGACTGGGGCTGAACAAGACAGACTGGGGCTGAACAAGGCAGACTGGGGCTGAACAAGGCAGACTGGGGCTGAACAAGACAGACTGGGGCTGAACAAGACAGACTGGGGCTGAACAAGGCAGACTGGGGCTGAACAAGGCAGACTGGGGCTGAACAAGACAGACTGGGGCTGAACAAGGCAGACTGGGGCTGAACAAGGCAGACTGGGGCTGAACAAGACAGACTGGGGCTGAACAAGACAGACTGGGGCTGAACAAGACAGACTGGGGCTGAACAAGGCAGACTGGGGCTGAACAAGACAGACTGGGGCTGAACAAGACAGACTGGGGCTGAACAAGAGAGACTGGGGCTGAACAAGACAGACTGGAGCTGAACAAGACAGACTGGGGCTGAACAAGGCAGACTGGGGCTGAACAAGACAGACTGGGGCTGAACAAGACAGACTGGGGCTGAACAAGACAGACTGGGGCTGAACAAGACAGACTGAACAAGACAGACTGGGGCTGAACAAGACAGACTGGGGCTGAACAAGACAGACTGGGGCTGAACAAGAACAAGGCAGACTGGGGCTGAACAAGACAGACTGGGGCTGAACAAGAACAACAAGGCAGACTGGAGCTGAATCTGCTGAATCTACTGCCTGCATCAGTACTAGGGTGTATCTGCAGGCGGGACTAGGGTGTATCTGCAGGCAGGACTAGGGTGTATCTGCAGGCAGGACTAGGGTGTATCTGCAGGCAGGACTAGGGTGTATCTGCAGGCAGGACTAGGGTGTATCTGCAGGCAGGACTAGGGTGTATCTGCAGGCAGGACTAGGGTGTGTCTGCAGGCAGGACTAGGGTGTATCTGCAGGCAGGACTAGGGTGTGTCTGCAGGCAGGACTAGGGTGTATCTGCAGGCAGGACTAGGGTGTATCTGCAGGCAGGACTAGGGTGTGTCTGCAGGCAGGACTAGGGTGTGTCTGCAGGCGGGACTAGGGTGTATCTGCAGGCAGGACTAGGGTGTGTCTGCAGGCGGGACTAGGGTGTATCTGCAGGCAGGACTAGGGTGTATCTGCAGGCAGGACTAGGGTGTGTCTGCAGGCGGGACTAGGGTGTATCTGCAGGCAGGACTAGGGTGTATCTGCAGGCAGGACTAGGGTGTGTCTGCAGGCGGGACTAGGGTGTATCTGCAGGCGGGACTAGGGTGTATCTGCAGGCGGGACTAGGGTGTATCTGCAGGCAGGACTAGGGTGTGTCTGCAGGCAGGACTAGGGTGTGTCTGCAGGCGGGACTAGGGTGTGTCAGCAGGCGGGACTAGGGTGTGTCTGCAGGCGGGACTAGGATGTGTCTGCAGGCGGGACTAGGGTGTATCTGCAGGCGGGACTAGGGTGTATCTGCAGGCAGGACTAGGGTGTGTCTGCAGGCAGGACTAGGGTGTGTCTGCAGGCGGGACTAGGGTGTGTCTGCAGGCGGGACTAGGGTGTGTCTGCAGGCGGGACTAGGATGTGTCTGCAGGCGGGACTAGGGTGTGTCTGCAGGCGGGACTAGGGTGTGTCTGCAGGCGGGACTAGGGTGTGTCTGCAGGCGGGACTAGGGTGTGTCTGCAGGCAGGACTAGGGTGTGTCTGCAGGCAGGACTAGGGTGTGTCTGCAGGCAGTACTAGGGTGTGTCTGCAGGCGGGACTAGGGTGTGTCTGCAGGCGGGACTAGGGTGTGTCTGCAGGCGGGACTAGGGTGTGTCTGCAGGCGGGACTAGGGTGTGTCTGCAGGCGGGACTAGGGTGTGTCTGCAGGCGGGACTAGGGTGTGTCTGCAGGCGGGACTAGGGTGTATCTGCAGGCGGGACTAGGGTGTGTCTGCAGGCGGGACTAGGGTGTGTCTGCAGGCAGGACTAGGGTGTGTCTGCAGGCGGGACTAGGGTGTGTCTGCAGGCGGGACTAGGGTGTGTCTGCAGGCGGGACTAGGGTGTGTCTGCAGGCAGGACTAGGGTGCCATGGAGCCTCAGTGAGAAGCTCTGTTGGGAGGAGTTCTCCTCAATGCTGATCCTCGGCTGCTATATCATTACAAACAGTGACCTCTCAGTGACCTCTGAGGACTAACAGTGACCTCTCAGTGACCTCTCAGTGACCTCTCAGTGACCTCTCAGTGACCTGAGGACTAACAGTGACCTCTCAGTGACCTCTGAGTGACCTCTCAGTGACCTCTGAGGGAGAGACAGTGGCGTCTCCGTTACTCTAGTCAAAGGGGGGTAAGAAAGGTGAGACCATTCTTTTGACACGAAAGGGAGAGACTAGCAAAGCTGTCTTTACCGACAGGCCTACCATACACATTTAAACACCTAGCAAAGCTGTCTTTACCGACAGGCCTACCATACTCATTTAAACACCTAGCAAAGCTGTCTTTACCGACAGGCCTACCATACTCATTTAAACACCTAGCAAAGCTGTCTTTACCGACAGGCCTACCATACACATTTAAACACCTAGCAAAGCTGTCTTTACCGACAGGCCTAC
>NC_140175.1:125283915-125326415 GCF_963971535.1 Notolepis coatsorum
TCAGTAGGTCAATATTGACATTTTATATAATCCAATGCCAATATTTGGCCCAATATATTGGCAAACTGATATATTAGTCGGCCACTAATCAATACATCAGAGTTACTCCCAAAAACATCAATATGTTTCATCATTAATGACTCACTAATACTAAACAACAATCATTTATAATAATTAGTCATTTTGTACATATATTGTGTATATTATTTATGGCATGTATTCCCTTACAGAAAAGCCACATGAATTTCCACAAATATTTCCAACATGATTCCACATGTGCCAACATGCTTTTTCAATTAAATTGTATTCAATTAAAAAAACTTTATTAATCCCACAAGGGGCAATTTAAGGCATGAATACGACAAAACCGGGGACAAGAGACATACATGACACTGTACAGTCTAATATTAGTCTGTCAAGTCTAATAAATAAATTCGATCAGTACAAAAAAAGTGCACTTTCGTCAAAGAATTTTAAACCAAGGGGTCAAAAGGTGCATATTAGTGAACTGACCATTCCTTGCACTGTGGCCATTCACCAGTCGAATGGCCTCTGGAACAAAACCAAACTTCCTTCTGTTTGTTTTACAGGCAGGCTTTCAAAAGCGCTTTCCTGATGGCAGCAGGTCAAAACACACATGAAGGACATGTGTGGAGTCACTAATTATCTTATGTGCTTTCTTCAGCACTTGAGCTGTTCAACTGCATTAGGGATCTTTGTGTTTTGCCGATAATTCTTGAGCTAAGGTTGACAACACCTTGCAGTTTGTTCTTGTTTCTTTGACAGAGGGAAGTGAACCAACATACAAATGAAAAGGTTAGAATACTTTCAATAAAGGAAGAATAAAACATTGCCAGAATTCTCTGGTCGACTCCAAAGGAGTTTAGTTTACGAAGACAGTACAGATGCACATCATCACGTGATCAAAAAATCACCTGGATATTCTGAGCCAAAATGGCTGCCTGAGATTCTCTCACCTTCACACTTCTGAGATCCCTCGCTCTGCCTGTGGCCAGGCGGGCACTTGCACTGGTACGAACCCACAGTGTTGATGCAGTTTCCTCCTTGGCACAGTCCAGGAATAGCCTGGCACTCGTCAACATCTGGGCAAAGGGGTGGAGTACAGTATAAACAACAATAACTTAACGGGACACCGCAATACTGTAAAAACGTCATGCTTTTTGCCTTGAGCCAAATTACACAAGTGGAAGCAATAACAGTGGCATAATGAAAAGAGCAGACGTGAATCACAGAAGTTTAACTGTGAGTGGGGAAAACGAGCGTCATTAACATTTGGGCTGAATAATATTGTGGTAAGTCAACAAGAGGGGAATCAATGATGGGTGGGAGGGTACGGCTCCAGAGACCCAAGAGCGGTACATGTGGTTATGGTTATTGTTAATATCCAGCATTCACTCATCCTTAAGAAGTTGGAGCGCTTCAACATTTTACAGTTCAAACAGAACAACACTAACACTTTGTAGGGTATTGTTGGCTCCTCAAAATCAATTCAAACCAGTCTGATAATAAAAGATTGTATAATTGTACAAGCCAGTAACTGCATTATATTCTCTTCTTGTGGGCTCCTACTACTCTTGGCGGTAAAAACAAAACAAACAAAAAATAATAAAAAGCGCCCATCTGGGTGAATAAAGTGAGACCTTCTTAGATCCTCTGACAAAAAGGATTCACTTCAAAACCTCAACTTAACGAAAGACACTTAAGGAGCGAACCGTCTGGACCGGACACTGCCCTCTACATCCTGATGACACTCTCCTCTACATCCTGATGACACTCTCCTCTACATCCTGATGACACTGCCCTCTACATCCTGATGACACTGTCCTCTACATCCTGATGACACTCTCCTCTACATCCTGATGACACTCTCCTCTACATCCTGATGACACTCTACATCCTGATGCCACTCTCCTCTACATCCTGATGACACTCGCCTCTACATCCTGATGACACTCTACATCCTGATGACACTCTCCTCTACATCCTGATGACACTCTACATCCTGATGACACTCTCCTCTACATCCTGATGACACTGCCCTCTACATCCTGATGACACTGTCCTCTACATCCTGATGACACTCTCCTCTACATCCTGATGACACTCTCCTCTACATCCTGATGACACTGTCCTCTACATCCTGATGACACTCTCCTCTACATCCTGATGACACTCTCCTCTACATCCTGATGACACTCTACATCCTGATGACACTCTCCTCTACATCCTGATGACACTCTACATCCTGATGACACTCTACATCCTGATGACACTGTCCTCTACATCCTGATGACACTCGCCTCTACATCCTGATGACACTCTACATCCTGATGACACTCTCCTCTACATCCTGATGACACTCTCCTCTACATCCTGATGACACTGTCCTCTACATCCTGATGACACTCTACATCCTGATGACACTGCCCTCTACATCCTGATGACACTGTCCTCTACATCCTGATGACACTCTCCTCTACATCCTGATGACACTCTCCTCTACATCCTGATGACACTCTCCTCTACATCCTGATGACACTGCCCTCTACATCCTGATGACACTCTCCTCTACATCCTGATGACACTCTCCTCTACATCCTGATGACACTCTCCTCTACATCCTGATGACACTCTACATCCTGATGACACTCTCCTCTACATCCTGATGACACTCTACATCCTGATGACACTCACCTCTACATCCTGATGACACTCTCCTCTACATCCTGATGACACTCTCCTCTACATCCTGATGACACTCTCCTCTACATCCTGATGACACTCTCCTCTACATCCTGATGACACTGTCCTCTACATCCTGATGACACTCTCCTCTACATCCTGATGACACTCTCCTCTACATCCTGATGACACTCTCCTCTACATCCTGATGACACTCTCCTCTACATCCTGATGACACTCTCCTCTACATCCTGATGACACTCTCCTCTACATCCTGATGACACTCTCCTCTACATCCTGATGACACTCTCCTCTACATCCTGATGACACTCTCCTCTACATCCTGATGACACTGCCCTCTACATCCTGATGACACTCTCCTCTACATCCTGATGACACTCTCCTCTACATCCTGATGACACTCTCCTCTACATCCTGATGACACTCTCCTCTACATCCTGATGACACTGCCCTCTACATCCTGATGACACTCTCCTCTACATCCTGATGACACTCTCCTCTACATCCTGATGACACTCTCCTCTACATCCTGATGACACTCTCCTCTACATCCTGATGACACTGCCCTCTACATCCTGATGACACTCTACATCCTGATGACACTGCCCTCTACATCCTGATGACACTCTACATCCTGATGACACTCTCCTCTATCCTGATGACACTCTACATCCTGATGACACTGCCCTCTACATCCTGATGACACTCTACATCCTGATGACACTCTCCTCTACATCCTGATGACACTCTCCTCTACATCCCGATGACACTGACCTCTACATCCTGATGACACTGTCCTCTACATCCTGATGACACTGCCCTCTACATCCTGATGACACTGTCCTCTACATCCTGATGACACTCTCCTCTACATCCTGATGACACTGCCCTCTACATCCTGATGACACTCTCCTCTACATCCTGATGACACTCTCCTCTACATCCTGATGACACTGTCCTCTACATCCTGATGACACTCTCCTCTACATCCTGATGACACTCTCCTCTACATCCTGATGACACTCTCCTCTACATCCTGATGACACTCTCCTCTACATCCTGATGACACTCTCCTCTACATCCTGATGACACTGCCCTCTACATCCTGATGACACTCTCCTCTACATCCTGATGACACTCTCCTCTACATCCTGATGACACTCTCCTCTACATCCTGATGACACTCTCCTCTACATCCTGATGACACTGTCCTCTACATCCTGATGACACTCTCCTCTACATCCTGATGACACTCTCCTCTACATCCTGATGACACTCTCCTCTACATCCTGATGACACTCTCCTCTACATCCTGATGACACTCTACATCCTGATGACACTCTCCTCTACAGCTGGGAGGAGCCTCTGATGACTGGGGGGAAACAAGCCCCAGATGGATGGAAGAAAAGAGAGATGGGGGAGAGATAGAGGAGAGATAGAGGAGAGATAGAGGGAGAGATAGAGGAGAGATAGAGGAGAGATAGAGGAGAGATAGAGGAGAGATAGAGGAAAGATAGAAGAGATAGAGGAGAGATAGAGGAGAGATAGAGGAGAGATAGAGGAGAGATAGAGGGAGAGATAGAGGAGAGATAGAGGGAGAGATAGAGGATAGATAGAGGGGAGATAGAGGAGAGATAGGTGAGATAGAGGAGAGATAGAGGGAGAGATAGAGGAGAGATAGAGGGATAGATAGAGGAGAGATAGAGGGGAGATAGAGGAGAGATAGAGGAGAGATAGAGGAGAGATAGATGGAGAGATAGAGGAGAGATAGAGGGGAGATAGAGGAGAGATAGAGGAGAGATAGAGGAGAGATAGAGGCAGAGATAGAGGAGAGATAGAGGCGAGATAGAGGGAGAGATAGAGGAGAGATAGAGGAGAGATAGAGGAGAGATAGAGGAGAGATAGAGGGAGAGATAGAGGAGAGATAGAGGAGAGATAGAGGAAAGATAGAGGAGAGATAGAGGAGAGATAGAGGAGAGATAGAGGAGAGATAGAGGGGAGATAGAGGAGAGATAGAGGAGAGATAGAGGGAGAGATAGAGGGAGAGATAGAGGAGATATATAGGTGAGATAGAGGAGAGATATAGGAGAGATAGAGGAGAGATAGAGGAGAGATAGAGGAGAGGGAGAGATAGAGGAGAGATAGAGGAGAGATAGAGGAGAGATAGAGGAGAGATAGAGGGAGAGATAGAGGAGAGATAGAGGAGAGATAGAGGAGAGATAGAGGAGAGATAGAGGAGAGATAGAGGGAGAGATAGAGGAGAGATAGAGGAGAGATAGAGGAGAGATAGAGGAGAGATAGAGGGAGAGATAGAGGAGAGATAGAGGAGAGATAGAGGAGAGATAGAGGAGAGATAGAGGAGAGATAGAGGAGAGATAGAGGGAGAGATAGAGGAGAGATAGAGGAGAGATAGAGGAGAGATAGAGGTGGCCCCAAGCACATAAATGCTACAGCAACATTTGACTTAAAGCACATACATCTGTTGCAGTGATATTCCGACTGTAATTATTATAAATGCTTTTTTAAGTGTAATCCTTAACACACATAATGGGTCATAATGCCATGGTTCTATGGTGGAATTCTTTCCAAGGAGCACACTGTATGTGCACCAACATTTATTCATTCAGGAGCGCAGAGCAGGGATTTAGGAGTGAGCTCTGTCAACTATCACTACTTTGAATCATTATGCCGTGTGCTCTTTGTTACAAGCTTTAGAAGCATAACACCTGTTGCTAACTGATGCAAGACAATATACCTTTGATTAGATTCAACTTTATTGTCATTGCACAGGGTACAGGTCCAACAAAATGTAGTTGCCATCGAGTATACATGAAAAAGCTACAGAGAATATGTTAAGCTAAGGTATATAGAGTATTAACACTATCGATGTACACTAGTATAAACAGTGAGTCGCTATTAACTATAACTATAGACAGTAGTATAAATATGAATACACAATGGATAATGTAACCAATCTGGGAAACAATCTTGACATTAAGGACAGAGATGAGGAACCAGCTTGGCTTCATGGGCTTTCCCCTCCTTTCTTTAACTGTTAACATTTACATTTAGTCATTTAGCTGAAACGCTTTTATCCAAAGCGACTTACAAGTTCTGTACGACAAGCCATCAGGAAGGGCACAACTCTGTCAGCTGAGTAACAATGTTCATCAGAGTGTTGAGTGCTACAGTGTAGGTTAGTATATGTGACCCAGTCTGGTGATGATGCCTACAAGCAGTGGTGCGTTATTGAAATCATCTGGGGTGACACGCACCACGTGCACGCGCGCTCCCGCGAATGCGCATTTAATGTCCCCTCGCTTGGGCACAGACTAAAGACAGTGCCTAATTGCCTCTACGAATGGAATGTAACACGTCTTCACAACAAGGTTAGGTGTGAATGTGTCTGAGAACGTATTTAACACACCTGACGACCGGAGCTATTGATATGCAAATAGCGAGTGAGGTCCCACACCGTGCTACCCCGTCCCATGAACAACGCATGCCTGCCTACAAGTCGCCAGGGTGAAATGACACAGAGACACAATCAATTATTATTATTATTTTAATTTTTTTATATATAACTACAGTTCGAGAGTTGAAGAACATATTTAGTATAACAGCGAACAGATATAATAACTCTAATTGTAAGAATTCTGTGTTTAAAAAAGGCCATTTTGAAACACAGTTTGTGCTCTCCACAGAGGAGAGGTGGGGGCTGGGTTTATTTTTGCATCTGAATAGAGCTGCGTGTTGGGATTCAGATTCACTGAGCCAGGTAAAGGCATTCACACAGAGAGAGTCATTAACGTTAACGATGGACGCATTCAGGTGAGGGTAGTTGTCCACGCCCCCCCCCCCCCCCAAACTAGCTGAAGTGTGAACATCTTTGAGAGGCGTTTTCTCCCCTTGAGTGTTTTAGACAACAGACTGAGTTACAAGATTTAAATGAATATATGATATTCAAAACATTCTCATATTTCAAAGTATGACACATCATTTGAAAGCTTACATTTTGTACTTTCACAATCTGGAAAAATCTGGAAAATGAAAATGGAGACATGTTGGCACAAACGCTGGACTTGGTCACATATTAGGACAAGTGCATGACAGTAAGGTTAGTTAGGGTTCGGTTTATTTTATATATTTCTTGAATTTAAATTTTTTTTATTTCAGATAATGGTTGAAGAAGTGCGTCTTTAGTCGACGGCGAAAGATTGGACGGGTTTGTAAGATCCCCTTATAAGGGGACCCTGCTTTTCTTTATCATAATTCGATCAATAGCGACCATATTAGATCCCCATGTGGGGTATCCTTGGACAGCCACACTCATTGGCTACAACCCTGTCGAGGATTTTTCGAGATCGCCAAATGATTGACGGAGCGAGAGCCCCGGGAGTCAGGAGTGGTAATGTGTACTTCGGCGCACGCCTCACATATCGGCATGTAACTCGAGAACCGCTGAACGGATTTTGTCACCTGAAAGGGAAATCGACAGGCAACAAATAGGGCTTTAATTCTATCTATATATTGTATTAAAATGCACACTCGAGCCACTAGAGGTCAGCAAAGTGGCGCGTCGCGAATCGTCCTCAAGAGGGGTGCTTGTGGCAGAAGAACATGTGAATGAGATTTTGACATTTTGGGACCATTTTCCTCCTACTGTGGTATGTATCGCCAAATTCATCAAATAGTGGTCATAAAACTCCATAATATTGAGCTATTCTGGTCAATCAACATTCACAATTAAAAAGCAGGCCCCTCTAGGTCACCAAACGTTTATATGTTCAGCTATATTCTTTTCAAATAATGGTGCAAATTGGATCCACCATTGTTTCCTAAGAGAGCTCCCCTCACCCTGGCAGGCCCCTCCCTCCCCCTGCAGGCCCCTCCCCCTCCCAGGTACTCACCCTGACAGGCCCCTCCCTCCCCCTGCAGGCCCCTCCCCCTCCCCCAGGTACTCACCCTGACAGGCCCCTCCCTCCCCCTGCAGGCCCCTCCCCCTCCCTCAGGTACTCACCCTGACAGGCCCCTCCCTCCCCCTGCAGGCCCCTCCCTCCCCCTGGTACTCACCCTGACAGGCCCCTCCCTCCCCCTGCAGGCCGCTCCCTCCCCCTGGTACTCCCCCTGACAGGCCCCTCCCTCCCCCTGCAGGCCCCTCCCCCTCCCTCAGGTACTCCCCCTGGCAGGCCCCTCCCTCCCCCTGCAGGCCCCTCCCCCTCCCTCAGGTACTCACCCTGACAGGCCCCTCCCTCCCCCTGCAGGCCCCTCCCCCTCCCCCAGGTACTCACCCTGACAGGCCCCTCCCTCCCCCTGCATGCCGCTCCCTCCCCCTGGTACTCCCCCTGACAGGCCCCTCCCTCCCCCTGCAGGCCCCTCCCCCTCCCTCAGGTACTCACCCTGACAGGCCCCTCCCTCCCCCTGCATGCCGCTCCCTCCCCCTGGTACTCCCCCTGACAGGCCCCTCCCTCCCCCTGCATGCCGCTCCCTCCCCCTGGTACTCCCCCTGACAGGCCCCTCCCTCCCCCTGCAGGCCCCTCCCCCTCCCTCAGGTACTCCCCCTGACAGGCCCATCCCTCCCCCTGCAGGCCCCTCCCTCCCCCTGGTACTCCCCCTGACAGGCCCCTCCCTCCCCATGCAGGCCCCTCCCCCTGGTACTCCCCCTGACAGGCCCCTCCCTCCCCCTGCAGGCCCCTCCCCCTCCCTCAGGTACTCCCCCTGACAGGCCCCTCCCTGCCCCTGCAGGCCCCTCCCCCTCCCTCAGGTACTCCCCCTGACAGGCCCCTCCCTCCCCCTGGCAGGCCCATCCCTCCCCCTGCAGGCCCCTCCCCCTCCCTCAGGTACTCACCCTGGCAGGCCCATCCCTCCCCCTGCAGGCCCCTCCCCCTCCCTCAGGTACTCACCCTGGCAGGCCCATCCCTCCCCCTGCAGGCCCCTCCCCCTCCCTCAGGTACTCCCCCTGACAGGCCCCTCCCTCCCCCTGGCAGGCCCATCCCTCCCCCTGCAGGCCCCTCCCCCTCCCTCAGGTACTCACCATGGCAGGCCCATCCCTCCCCCTGCATGCCGCTCCCTCCCCCTGGTACTCCCCCTGGCAGGCCCCTCCCCCTCCCAGGTACTCACCCTGACAGGCCCCTCCCTCCCCATGCAGGCCCCTCCCCCTCCCTCAGGTACTCACCCTGGCAGGCCCATCCCTCCCCCTGCAGGCCCCTCCCTCCCCCTGCAGGCCCCTCCCCCTCCCAGGTACTCACCCTGACAGGCCCCTCCCTCCCCATGCAGGCCCCTCCCCCTCCCTCAGGTACTCACCCTGGCAGGCCCATCCCTCCCCCTGCAGGCCCCTCCCTCCCCCTGCAGGCCCCTCCCCCTCCCAGGTACTCACCCTGACAGGCCCCTCCCTCCCCATGCAGGCCCCTCCCCCTCCCTCAGGTACTCACCCTGACAGGCCCCTCCCTCCCCCTGCAGGTCCCTCCCCCTCCCTGGTACTCACCCTGGCAGGCCCCTCCCTCCCCCTGCAGGCCCCTCCCCCTCCCTGGTACTCACCCTGGCAGGCGCCGGTGCGGGTGTTGGGTATGAAGCCCCTGCGGCAGGGCTGCGGCTGGGCCGGGCACGCCTCACAGGGGTGGCCCCAGGCGCGCCCCACGGTGGCACAGCACAGGGTCTTGGTGCAGACGATGCCGCTCACCTGGCCCTGGCACATCTGGTGGCTGACCTGGGTGAAGCAGGGCCCGGTCCGGTAGTCTGCGGGCACAAGAGAAGAGGGAGTCACTAATCAGACCATAACATAAAGGTCTACATGGAGAGAGTCACTAATCAGACCATAACATAAAGGTCTACATGGAGTCACTAATCAGACCATAACATAAAGGTCTACATGGAGAGAGTCACTAATCAGACCATAACATAAAGGTCTACATGGAGAGAGTCACTAATCAGACCATAACATAAAGGTCTACATGGAGAGAGTCACTAATCAGACCATAACATAAAGGTCTACATGGAGTCACTAATCAGACCATAACATAAAGGTCTACATGGAGTCACTAATCAGATCATAACATAAAGGTCTACATGGAGAGAGTCACTAATCAGACCATAACATAAAGGTCTACATGGAGAGAGTCACTAATCAGACCATAACATAAAGGTCTACATGGAGAGAGTCACTAATCAGACCATAACATAAAGGTCTACATGGAGAGAGTCACTAATCAGACCATAACATAAAGGTCTACATGGAGAGAGTCACTAATCAGATCATAACATAAAGGTCTACATGGAGTCACTAATCAGACCATAACATAAAGGTCTACATGGAGAGAGTCACTAATCAGACCATAACATAAAGGTCTACATGGAGAGAGTCACTAATCAGATCATAACATAAAGGTCTACATGCAGAGAGTCACTAATCAGACCATAACATAAAGGTCTACATGGAGAGAGTCACTAATCAGATCATAACATAAAGGTCTACATGGAGAGAGTCACTAATCAGATCATAACATAAAGGTCTACATGGAGAGAGTCACTAATCAGACCATAACATTAAGGTCTACATGGAGAGAGTCACTAATCAGACCATAACATAAAGGTCTACATGGAGAGAGTCACTAATCAGACCATAACATAAAGGTCTACATGGAGAGAGTCACTAATCAGATCATAACATAAAGGTCTACATGGAGAGAGTCACTAATCAGACCATAACATTAAGGTCTACATGGAGAGAGTCACTAATCAGATCATAACATAAAGGTCTACATGGAGAGAGTCACTAATCAGATCATAACATAAAGGTCTACATGGAGAGAGTCACTAATCAGACCATAACATAAAGGTCTACATGGAGAGAGTCACTAATCAGATCATAACATAAAGGTCTACATGGAGAGAGTCACTAATCAGACCATAACATAAAGGTCTACATGGAGAGAGTCACTAATCAGACCATAACATAAAGGTCTACATGGAGAGAGTCACTAATCAGACCATAACATAAAGGTCTACATGGAGAGAGTCACTAATCAGATCATAACATAAAGGTCTACATGGAGAGAGTCACTAATCAGATCATAACATAAAGGTCTACATGGAGAGAGTCACTAATCAGACCATAACATAAAGGTCTACATGGAGAGAGTCACTAATCAGATCATAACATAAAGGTCTACATGGAGAGAGTCACTAATCAGACCATAACATAAAGGTCTACATGGAGAGAGTCACTAATCAGACCATAACATAAAGGTCTACATGGAGAGAGTCACTAATCAGACCATAACATAAAGGTCTACATGGAGAGAGTCACTAATCAGATCATAACATAAAGGTCTACATGGAGAGAGTCACTAATCAGATCATAACATAAAGGTCTACATGGAGAGAGTCACTAATCAGATCATAACATAAAGGTCTACATGGAGAGAGTCACTAATCAGATCATAACATAAAGGTCTACATGGAGAGAGTCACTAATCAGATCATAACATAAAGGTCTACATGGAGAGAGTCACTAATCAGATCATAACATAAAGGTCTACATGGAGAGAGTCACTAATCAGACCATAACATAAAGGTCTACATGGAGAGAGTCACTAATCAGATCATAACATAAAGGTCTACATGGAGAGAGTCACTAATCAGATCATAACATAAAGGTCTACATGGAGAGAGTCACTAATCAGATCATAACATAAAGGTCTACATGGAGAGAGTCACTAATCAGATCATAACATAAAGGTCTACATGGAGAGAGTCACTAATCAGATCATAACATAAAGGTCTACATGGAGAGAGTCACTAATCAGATCATAACATAAAGGTCTACATGGAGAGAGTCACTAATCAGACCATAACATAAAGGTCGACATGGAGAGAGTCACTAATCAGACCATAACATAAAGGTCTACATGGAGAGAGTCACTAATCAGATCATAACATAAAGGTCTACATGGAGAGAGTCACTAATCAGACCATAACATAAAGGTCTACATGGAGAGAGTCACTAATCAGACCATAACATAAAGGTCTATATGGAGAGAGTCACTAATCAGACCATAACATAAAGGTCTACATGGAGAGAGTCACTAATCAGATCATAACATAAAGGTCTACATGGAGAGATTCACTAATCAGATCATAACATAAAGGTCTACATGGAGAGAGTCACTAATCAGACCATAACATAAAGGTCTACATGGAGATAGTCACTAATCAGACCATAACATAAAGGTCTACATGGAGAGAGTCACTAATCAGATCATAACATAAAGGTCTACATGGAGAGAGTCACTAATCAGACCATAACATAAAGGTCTACATGGAGTCACTAATCAGATCATAACATAAAGGTCTACATGTAGAGAGTCACTAATCAGATCATAACATAAAGGTCTACATGGAGTCACTAATCAGATCATAACATAAAGGTCTACATGGAGAGAGTCACTAATCAGATCATAACATAAAGGTCTACATGGAGAGAGTCACTAATCAGACCATAACATAAAGGTCTACATGGAGTCACTAATCAGATCATAACATAAAGGTCTACATGGAGTCACTAATCAGATCATAACATAAAGGTCTACATGGAGAGAGTCACTAATCAGACCATAACATAAAGGTCTACATGGAGAGAGTCACTAATCAGACCATAACATAAAGGTCTACATGGAGAGAGTCACTAATCAGACCATAACATAAAGGTCTACATGGAGAGAGTCACTAATCAGACCATAACATAAAGGTCTACATGGAGAGAGTCACTAATCAGACCATAACATAAAGGTCTACATGGAGAGAGTCACTAATCAGACCATAACATAAAGGTCTACATGGAGTCACTAATCAGATCATAACATAAAGGTCTACATGGAGAGAGTCACTAATCAGATCATAACATAAAGGTCTACATGGAGAGAGTCACTAATCAGACCATAACATAAAGGTCTACATGCAGAGAGTCACTAATCAGACCATAACATAAAGGTCTACATGGAGAGAGTCACTAATCAGATCATAACATAAAGGTCTACATGGAGAGAGTCACTAATCAGACCATAACATAAAGGTCTACATGGAGAGAGTCACTAATCAGACCATAACATAAAGGTCTACATGGAGAGAGTCACTAATCAGATCATAACATAAAGGTCTACATGGAGAGAGTCACTAATCAGACCATAACATAAAGGTCTACATGGAGAGAGTCACTAATCAGACCATAACATAAAGGTCTACATGGAGAGAGTCACTAATCAGATCATAACATAAAGGTATACATGGAGAGTCACTAATCAGACCATAACATAAAGGTCTACATGGAGAGAGTCACTAATCAGACCATAACATAAAGGTCTACATGGAGAGAGTCACTAATCAGATCATAACATAAAGGTCTACATGGAGAGAGTCACTAATCAGACCATAACATAAAGGTCTACATGGAGAGAGTCACTAATCAGACCATAACATAAAGGTCTACATGGAGAGAGTCACTAATCAGACCATAACATAAAGGTCTACATGGAGAGAGTCACTAATCAGACCATAACATAAAGGTCTACATGGAGAGAGTCACTAATCAGACCATAACATAAAGGTCTACATGGAGAGAGTCACTAATCAGATCATAACATAAAGGTCTACATGGAGAGAGTCACTAATCAGATCATAACATAAAGGTCTACATGGAGAGAGTCACTAATCAGACCATAACATAAAGGTCTACATGGAGAGAGTCACTAATCAGACCATAACATAAAGGTCTACATGGAGAGAGTCACTAATCAGACCATAACATAAAGGTCTACATGGATAGAGTCACTAATCAGACCATAACATAAAGGTCTACATGGAGAGAGTCACTAATCAGATCATAACATAAAGGTCTACATTAGGGCTGGGCGATATGACGATATTATATAAATATCGGGTACAGTTCATTAACGATACACTTTTTTAACGTATCGTGGATATCGTGATGTTTTGCCCAAGAGGCTTGTGTCGCGTCAATCTGGTCCACACGTTGACACGTTTGAACAGCGCCGCCCCACACACACTACTGCATCAAAAGTGACTACTTATGATAACAAAGGCATTCGTTTTGTGGCATTAACGTTATAATAATAATAATGCAGGACCTGTTCAGAGGTCTCTATATAGTTACACTTTCAATAACATCAGCGTATTTACATAGTGCCGACCGAGGTCGACCTAGATATAGCAAGCTCGTTCATATCTCAGCCCGTGCTGACTCAGTTGTGCCCATTCTGCGGTCTGTTAATAAAGTTTTCAATCAGACAGATGTATGGAAAGGCTTTTATTATAACATCCGTTGCAGTAAAATCATTATGCCTCCAGTCGTTTAGTCCTTCTGCGGAGCTAAAAGCTAAACGTCGGCCGCGGCGAGCTGCCATTGTTATTGTCATTGAGCTCTCCATGGCGGAAGTAAAAAATAAATACGCGCTTTCCGATTGGTGCTAAGAACAGCAGGGCGGGTGCAAGCGATGTGACGTAATTGGCAGACGCGACTGTCAATCAAAATGATTCTGTTTGCCGACTGAATGAATGAGAACGTTATTAAAAGATTGCAGCATGGGTACAATACAGTACAGCTCAATACAACAACAGTCAACAGCGGACTGGAGGATGCAGACCAGAGAAAGACTTTCGTCTTGTTTACATCAGGGTCCCCCATTTTCAATTCATCATATTTCATATCTAAATCATATAATATCTCATTGCTAAATATATGCAATATATAATCTAATAATCCAATAATCTAAATCTAATATATAATATAAAAATGCTAAATGCATGGGTATTTTATTTTGTCTTTAATGTTAGCTTGCAAACTCAAATACTGTCTTGGTAAGCCTCATAATGAATTTTGGGGAAAAAAAGAAAAACATCGTGATGCGTATCGTGTATCGCCGAAAGGTCAGAAAATATCGTGATATCATATTTAGGCCATATCGCCCAGCCCTAGTCTACATGGAGTCACTAATCAGATCATAACATAAAGGTCTACATGGAGAGAGTCACTAATCAGACCATAACATAAAGGTCTACATGGAGAGAGTCACTAATCAGATCATAACATAAAGGTCTACATGGAGAGAGTCACTAATCAGACCATAACATAAAGGTCTACATGGAGAGAGTCACTAATCAGACCATAACATAAAGTTCTACATGGAGAGAGTCACTAATCAGACCATAACATAAAGGTCTACATGGAGAGAGTCACTAATCAGACCATAACATAAAGGTCTACATGGAGAGAGTCACTAATCAGATCATAACATAAAGGTCTACATGGAGAGAGTCACTAATCAGACCATAACATAAAGGTCTACATGGAGAGAGTCACTAATCAGACCATAACATAAAGGTCTACATGGAGTCACTAATCAGATCATAACATAAAGGTCTACATGTAGAGAGTCACTAATCAGATCATAACGTAAAGGTCTACATGGAGAGAGTCACTAATCAGACCATAACATAAAGGTCTACATGGAGAGAGTCACTAATCAGATCATAACATAAAGGTCTACATGGAGAGAGTCACTAATCAGACCATAACATAAAGGTCTACATGGAGAGAGTCACTAATCAGACCATAACATAAAGGTCTACATGGAGAGAGTCACTAATCAGACCATAACATAAAGGTCTACATGGAGAGAGTCACTAATCAGACCATAACATAAAGGTCTACATGGAGAGAGTCACTAATCAGACCATAACATAAAGGTCTACATGGAGAGAGTCACTAATCAGACCATAACATAAAGGTCTACATGGAGAGAGTCACTAATCAGACCATAACATCAAGGTCTACATGGAGAGAGTCACTAATCAGACCATAACATAAAGGTCTACATGGAGAGAGTCACTAATCAGACCATAAAATAAAGGTCTACATGGAGAGAGTCACTAATCAGATCATAACATAAAGGTCTACATGGAGAGAGTCACTAATCAGACCATAACATAAAGGTCTACATGGAGAGAGTCACTAATCAGACCATAACATAAAGGTCTACATGGAGAGAGTCACTAATCAGATCATAACATAAAGGTCTACATGGAGAGAGTCACTAATCAGACCATAACATAAAGGTCTACATGGAGAGAGTCACTAATCAGACCATAACATAAAGGTCGACATGGAGAGAGTCACTAATCAGATCATAACATAAAGGTCTACATGGAGAGAGTATCTAATCAGATCATAACATAAAGGTCTACATGGAGAGAGTCACTAATCAGACCATAACATAAAGGTCTACATGGAGAGAGTCACTAATCAGATCATAACATAAAGGTCTACATGGAGAGAGTCACTAATCAGACCATAACATAAAGGTCTACATGGAGAGAGTCACTAATCAGATCATAACATAAAGGTCTACATGGAGAAAGTCACTAATCAGATCATAACATAAAGGTCTACATGGAGAGTCACTAATCAGATCATAACATAAAGGTCTACATGGAGAGAGTCACTAATCAGATCATAACATAAAGGTCTACATGGAGAGAGTCACTAATCAGACCATAACATAAAGGTCTACATGGAGAGAGTCACTAATCAGATCATAACATAAAGGTCTACATGGAGAGAGTCACTAATCAGACCATAACATAAAGGTCTACATGGAGAGAGTCACTAATCAGATCATAACATAAAGGTCTACATGGAGAGAGTCACTAATCAGATCATAACATAAAGGTCTACATGGAGAGAGTCACTAATCAGACCATAACATAAAGGCCTACATGGAGAGAGTCACTAATCAGACCATAACATAAAGGTCTACATGGAGAGAGTCACTAATCAGACCATAACATAAAGGCCTACATGGAGAGAGTCACTAATCAGACCATAACATAAAGGTCTACATGGAGAGAGTCACTAATCAGATCATAACATAAAGGTCTACATGGAGAGAGTCACTAATCAGATCATAACATAAAGGTCTACATGGAGAGAGTCACTAATCAGACCATAACATAAAGGTCTACATGGAGAGAGTCACTAATCAGATAATAACATAAAGGTCTACATGGAGAGAGTCACTAATCAGACCATAACATAAAGGTCTACATGGAGAGAGTCACTAATCAGATCATAACATAAAGGTCTACATGGAGAGAGTCACTAATCAGACCATAACATAAAGGTCTACATGGAGAGAGTCACTAATCAGACCATAACATAAAGGTCTACATGGAGAGAGTCACTAATCAGACCATAACATAAAGGTCTACATGGAGAGAGTCACTAATCAGACCATAACATAAAGGTCTACATGGAGAGAGTCACTAATCAGACCATAACATAAAGGTCTACATGGAGAGAGTCACTAATCAGATCATAACATAAAGGTCTACATGGAGAGAGTCACTAATCAGACCATAACATAAAGGTCTACATGGAGAGAGTCACTAATCAGACCATAACATAAAGGTCTAGCTGGTGTATTTAAGCATTACATCACGCGCAGGAGTGTGTTATACTCATTAGATCACGCCTAGGGGTGGTTGTTAGGCCCGACGTGCAGCGGAGATCTAATGAGTATAACACACGACTTCAAGTGATGTAATGCTTTTATACAATGGCCCAATTCACCCAACCTTATTGCTATACAATAAACACAGTAATTGAAGCATAATGGAGATTTATTCACAAAACCATCCACAGAGAAAGTAGATCCAATAGTAGATCCACTAGTAGACACCAGAGGGAGCTCCACAAACCATGTTAAACCCAGATTCGGCTCAAACAAGGGACTAAACACGTTTCGCAATTATGCCACATCAATGTGGAACGCCCTACCTAAAGCTGTAAAGGAATGTGAATCACTACCCACTTTCAAAACCACTCTCAAGGAGCACCTACGGGAGACTGCAATTCGAAACTGGCCCCTGTAAATTTCCTAACCCAACCCCCTCCAAGAGCAGACGGCCCAGAGATACCTTATCAATACAGGTCAAGAGCAGAGATACCTTATCAATACAGGTCAAGAGCAGAGATACCTTATCAATACAGGTCAAGAGCAGACGGCCCAGAGATACCTCATCAATACAGGTCAAGAGCAGAGATACCTTATCAATACAGGTCAAGAGCAGAGATACCTTATCAATACAAGTCAAGAGCAGAGATACCTTATCAATACAGGTCAAGAGCAGAGATACCTTATCAATACAGGTCAAGAGCAGAGATACCTTATCAATACAAGTCAAGAGCAGAGATACCTTATCAATACAAGTCAAGAGCAGAGATACCTTATCAATACAAGTCAAGAGCAGAGATACCTTATCAATACAAGTCAAGAGCAGAGATACCTTATCAATACAAGTCAAGAGCAGAGATACCTTATCAATACAAGTCAAGAGCAGAGATACCTTATCAATACAAGTCAAGAGCAGAGATACCTTATCAATACAAGTCAAGAGCAGAGATACCTTATCAATACAAGTCAAGAGCAGAGATACCTTATCAATACAAGTCAAGAGCAGAGATACCTTATCAATACAAGTCAAGAGCAGAGATACCTTATCAATACAAGTCAAGAGCAGAGATACCTTATCAATACAAGTCAAGAGCAGAGATACCTTATCAATACAAGTCAAGAGCAGAAATACCTTATCAATACAGGTCAATAGCAGAGATACCTTATCAATACAAGTCAAGAGCAGAGATACCTTATCAATACAAGTCAAGAGCAGAGATACCTTATCAATACAAGTCAAGAGCAGAGATACCTTATCAATACAAGTCAAGAGCAGAGATACCTTATCAATACAAGTCAAGAGCAGAGATACCTTATCAATACAAGTCAAGAGCAGAGATACCTTATCAATACAAGTCAAGAGCAGAGATACCTTATCAATACAAGTCAAGAGCAGAGATACCTTATCAATACAAGTCAAGAGCAGAGATACCTTATCAATACAAGTCAAGAGCAGAGATACCTTATCAATACAAGTCAAGATCAGAGATACCTTATCAATACAAGTCAAGAGCAGGCTGCCCAGAGATCATAGGAATAACACGTGTGAGTTGATAGGTGTGGACGTTCCCCCACATCGAAATCATTCGACCCAGATGCCCCCCCCCCCCCCCATCCCCCTCCACGGAGAAGCCCGTTCACCCATGAGAAGGTTCTGGTTGAAGGAGCGGCCGGTGGTTGGAGCTGGAGCTGTGTGTGAGCAGGAGGGCTGTGACGTGACGACACGCCATATTGGTAGCAGCTGACAAACGCTTCCCGCTTCGTAACCTGCAGATTTCCTGCAATAAAAGCTTGTTTGGATCAGGAGCTCGGAGACAGGAGGAAGAACAGGAGAGCGGCCCCCTGGATCAGGAGCTCGGAGGAAGACCAGGAGAGCGGCCCACTGGATCAGGAGCCAGGAGGAACAACAGGAGAGCGGCCCCCTGGATCAGGAGCCCGGAGGAAGAACAGGAGAGCGGCCCACTGGATCAGGAGCTCAGAGGAAGACCAGGAGAGCGGCCCACTGGATCAGGAGCCAGGATGAAGACCAGGAGAGCGGCCCACTGGATCAGGAGCCAGGAGCTCGGAGGAAGACCAGGAGAGCGGCCCCCTGGATCAGGAGCTCGGAGGAAGACCAGGAGAGCGGCCCACTGGATCAGGAGCCAGGAGGAAGACCAGGAGAGCGGCCCACTGGATCAGGAGCCAGGAGGAAGACCAGGAGAGCGGCCCCCTGGATCAGGAGCTCGGAGGAAGAACAGGAGAGCGACCCACTGGATCAGGAGCCAGGAGGAAGACCAGGAGAGCGGCCCACTGGATCAGGAGCCAGGAGGAAGACCAGGAGAGCGGCCCACTGGATCAGGAGCCAGGAGGAAGACCAGGAGAGCGGCCCACTGGATCAGGAGCCAGGAGGAAGAACAGGAGAGCAGCCCACTGGATCAGGAGCCAGGAGGAAGACCAGGAGAGCGGCCCACTGGATCAGGAGCCAGGAGGAAGACCAGGAGAGCGGCCCACTGGATCAGGAGCCAGGATGAAGAACAGGAGAGCGGCCCACTGGATCAGGAGCCAGGAGGAAGGACAGGAGAGCGGCCCACTGGATCAGGAGCCCGGAGCTCGGAGGAAGACCAGGAGAGTGGCCCACTGGATCAGTAGCCTGGAGCTCGGAGGAAGAACAGGAGAGCGGCCCACTGGATCAGGAGCTCGGAGGAAGAACAGGAGAGCGGGCCACTGGATCAGGAGCCCGGAGGAAGAACAGGAGAGCGGGCCACTGGATCAGGAGCCAGGAGGAAGACCAGGAGAGCGGCCCACTGGATCAGGAGCCAGGAGGAAGAACAGGAGAGCGGCCCACTGGATCAGGAGCCAGGAGGAAGAACAGGAGAGCGGCCCACTGGATCAGGAGCCAGGAGGAAGAACAGGAGAGCGGCCCCCTGGATCAGGAGCCAGGAGGAAGAACAGGAGAGCGGCTCACTGGATCAGGAGCCAGGAGGAAGAACAGGAGAGCGGCCCCCTGGATCAGGAGCCCGGAGGAAGAACAGGAGAGCGGCTCACTGGATCAGGAGCCCGGAGCCAGGAGGAAGAACAGGAGAACGGCCCACTGGATCAGGAGCCCGGAGGAAGAACAGGAGAGGGGGGGCCCATGTGGAGAGGGGGGGCCCATGTGGAGAGGGGGGGCCCACGTGGAGAGGGGGGGCCACGTGGAGAGGGGGGGCCACGTGGAGAGGGGGGGCCCATGTGGAGAGGGGGGGCCCACGTGGAGAGGGGGGGCCACGTGGAGAGGGGGGGCCACGTGGAGGGGGGGGGCCCACGGGGAGAGGGGGGGCCCATGTGGAGAGGGGGGGCCCATGTGGAGAGGGGGGGCCCATGTGGAGAGGGGGGGGCCCATGTGGAGAGGGGGGGGCCCATGTGGAGAGGGGGGGGCCCATGTGGAGAGGGGGGGGCCCATGTGGAGAGGGGGGGCCCATGTGGAGAGGGGGGGGCCATGTGGAGAGGGGGGGCCACGTGGAGAGGGGGGGGCCCATGTGGAGAGGGGGGGCCCACGTGGAGAGGGGGGGCCCATGTGGAGAGGGGGGGCCCATGTGGAGAGGGGGGGCCCACGTGGAGAGGGGGGGCCCATGGGGAGAGGGGGGGGCCATGTGGAGAGGGGGGGCCACGTGGAGAGGGGGGGGCCCATGTGGAGAGGGGGGGCCCACGTGGAGAGGGGGGGCCCATGTGGAGAGGGGGGGCCCATGTGGAGAGGGGGGGCCCATGTGGAGAGGGGGGGCCCACGTGGAGAGGGGGGGCCCACGTGGAGAGGGGGGGCCCATGTGGAGAGGGGGGGCCCACGTGGAGAGGGGGGGGGCCCACGTGGAGAGGGGGGGCCCACGTGGAGAGGGGGGGCCCACATGGAGTGAAAGGGTTAACCGGCTGTCGTGTGGCAGTGAAAGGGTTAACCGTGTTGGTAGTGCGGCAGTGAACGGGTTAATGCACACTCAGCTACCCCGTGTATAGTACACATGACACTTGTTAGCACACTGGCGTTGTGGGAATAATTTATGTAAACACAGGGTTCTTAGTGCTCGGGCTCGTCATCATTTAAGAGCTGGTTTTCATCTTAAAGTTCAAACTATTTAACGAGTGAAAATCTTTCCTGTTCCACCTAATCTGATGATTAGATTCGATTTAGATTAGATTACATTCTAATTTATTGTTATCATACAGTCCAACAGAAATAGGTTTGGCATCCAACCAGAGTGCAAATGTAACAGTAGAGGGAAATAGTAATAAACAATGTACAGGTGATTAAACTGGGTATAAAATATATAAATGAGTAATACGGAGTAATAGTGCTAATCAGGTGTATACAGAGTTGTAGTATTAATATGTACAGTGATACAGGTATAAATACACTATGGTAGTAAGTCATACTGGCCAGCAGTGTAACTAGTAGGAGTAGGTAAGAGATATGTACAGATATAGATATAGTATCTACATGTATGTACAGATATAGATATAGTATCTACAGATATGTACAGATATAGATATAGTATCTACAGAGATGTACAGATATAGATATAGTATCTACAGATATGTACAGATATAGATATAGTATCTACAGATATGTACAGATATAGATATAGTATCTACAGATGTGTACAGATATAGATATAGTATCTACAGATATGTACAGATATAGATATAGTATCTACAGATGTGTACAGATATAGATATAGTATCTACAGATATGTACAGATATAGTATCTACAGAGATGTACATATATAGATATAGTATCTACAGAGATGTACAGATATAGATATAGTATCTACAGATGTGTACAGATATAGATATAGTATCTACAGATATGTACAGATATAGTATCTACAGAGATGTACAGATATAGATATAGTATCTACAGAGATGTACAGATATAGATATAGTATCTACAGATATGTACAGATATAGTATCTACAGAGATGTACAGATATAGATATAGTATCTACAGAGATGTACAGATATAGATATAGTATCTACAGAGATGTACAGATATAGATATAGTATCTACAGATATGTACAGATATAGTATCTACAGAGATGTACAGATATAGATATAGTATCTACAGAGATGTACAGATATAGATATAGTATCTACAGATATGTACAGATATAGATATAGTATCTACAGAGATGTACAGATATAGATATAGTATCTACAGAGATGTACAGATATAGATATAGTATCTACAGAGATGTACAGATATAGATATAGTATCTACAGATATGTACAGATATAGTATCTACAGAGATGTACAGATATAGATATAGTATCTACAGAGATGTACAGATATAGATATAATATCTACAGAGATGTACAGATATAGATATAGTATCTACAGAGATGTACAGATATAGATATAGTATCTACAGAGATGTACAGATATAGATATAGTATCTACAGAGATGTACAGATATAGATATAGTATCTACAGAGATGTACAGATATAGATATAGTATCTACAGAGATGTACAGATATAGATATAGTATCTACAGAGATGTACAGATATAGATATAGTATCTACAGAGATGTACAGATATAGATATAGTATCTACAGAGATGTACAGATATAGATATAGTATCTACAGTACATACTCATTTCCTACGGCCAGCAGAGCTTCCTTTACTCAGCAGCAGTTCTGTGGACCAGCCTGCCCAGCAGCATTAAACAGGCCCCCGGGTTAACTGGCTTCAAAAAGCACGTACGATCATGGCTATCGGCATAAGAAAGAGAGGGTAGCATTTTTATTTATTATTCTTTTATCTTCAACTGTATATGCATATTGTATCTTAATGTTTTATGATGCTGTTTTATGTTGATGTTTTTATGATGTTGTTTTATGTTGATGTATGTCCTGTTTTTTAATACCAGGGACCATGATGGAAACAAGTGCCTACTTTTTATCATGTTTTTATCCCTTGGATGATGTCTCTACTCCACAATAAAATCAACCAATCAATCAATACAGATATAGATATAGTATCTACAGGTATGTACAGATATAGATATAGTATCTACAGAGATGTACAGATATAGATATAGTATCTACAGATATGTACAGATATAGATATAGTATCTACAGATATATACACAGTGATGCAGTCGTAATATGGGAACTGCCCAGACGCCACGTGCACACGCGCATACATGTTCCCTCGGTTGCGCACAGAACAGATGATTATTATGCATAACAATGTTTTAAATGTAATTGTAGTTACAATTTCTTTAATTGAATTAACTTAAACTAGAAAAGTAAATACAAACTAAATTAACAATGTTACTTAGAGTTAGTTTACAGAAGGACAGTTTCCTTCAGACTG
Organism: Notolepis coatsorum; assembly: GCF_963971535.1. Classification (NCBI taxonomy): domain Eukaryota; kingdom Metazoa; phylum Chordata; class Actinopteri; order Aulopiformes; family Paralepididae; genus Notolepis; species Notolepis coatsorum. The sequence continues at coordinate 125,307,492 of NC_140175.1, forward strand.
AAGCACAACTTGTCTCATCCTTCCAGTTCGGACCACAGATCAAGCAACCCCCCACCAACTGGTAGTATCCTACAGGGCTTGTATTTTGGTTTGGCTCTTCTCGTTGTTATGCTATCGGTATCCTATTATTATGCAAAGTCTAGGTGATAAGTGCCGGCCGGGTACTTATCGCACGGCGCGACAAGTCCAGTGACAATTGTGAATGCATTTTTGTGTGCGTGCGTGCACATCATTGCGCGCACTTCTGCCTCAGTGACCTACCTAAACGGCGCTTAACCGCGTTTGTGCACGACTGCATGCCTGTATGTACAGATATAGATATAGTATCTACAGGTATGTACAGATATAGATATAGTATCTACAGATATGTACAGATATATATATAGTATCTACAGATATGTACAGATATATATATAGTATCTACAGATATGTACATATATAGATATAATATCTACAGATGTGTACAGATATAGATATAGTATCTACAGGTATGTACAGATATAGATATAGTATCTACAGATATGTACAGATATAGATATAGTATCTACAGGTATGTACAGATATAGATATAGTATCTACAGATATGTACAGATATATATATAGTATCTACAGATATGTACATATATAGATATAATATCTACAGATGTGTACAGATATAGATATAGTATCTACAGGTATGTACAGATATATATATAGTATCTACAGATATGTACAGATATAGATATAATATCTACAGATGTGTACAGATATAGATATAGTATCTATAGGTATGTACAGATATAGATATAGTATCTACAGAGATGTACAGATATAGATATAGTATCTACAGATATGTACAGATATAGATATAGTATCTACAGAGATGTACAGATATAGATATAGTATCTACAGAGATGTACAGATATAGATATAGTATCTATCTACAGATATGTACAGATATAGATATAGTATCTACAGGTATGTACAGATATAGATATAGTATCTACAGAGATGTCAAAAGGATTATATGCAGGTATGTACAGACAGATGTGGATATATATATACATACAGTAAGAATAAATATATATGGTATATACAGTATTATACAGAGTTATATGGGTTATATACAGATGTATAAGTATGTACGTATTGTGATGAGCCTGGTGGTGTTCAGACTCACCACGGTTAAAAAACAAACACATTTGAATGTCCACACAAGAGCAATATCAATCAATAAGGATATTGATTGATTATGGGCAGAATTCAGTTCGATAGGCAAAGACAATGATAGTCGTAATACAGTCCAATGGTCAAAACACAAAACAGGCTCTCGTACAAAAAAAGGGAATATTCAATACTCAAGGTAGTCGTCCGGTCCAGGGTCAGTACACAAGGGGGTTTCTCAGCCAGTCCAGGGTCCAGTACACAATGAACACCTTCTCGCCTTCACCTCTCCTCTCACCACCTCTCACCTTCACCTCTCCTCTCACTACCTCTCACCTTCACCTCTCCTCTCACTACCTCTCACCTTCACCTCTCCTCTCACTACCTCTCACCTCCACCTATCCTCTCACCTTCACCTCTCCTCTCACTACCTCTCACCTTCACCTCTCCTCTCACTACCTCTCACCTCCACCTCTCCTCTCACTACCTCTCACCTTCACCTCTCATCTCACTACCTCTCGCCTTCACCTCTCCTCTCACTACCTCTCACCTTCACCTCTCCTCTCACCACCTCTCACCTTCACCTCTCCTCACACTACCTCTCACCTTCACCTCTCCTCTCACTACCTCTCACCTTCACCTCTCCTCTCACCACCTCTCACCTTCACCTCTCCTCTCACTACCTCTCACCTTCACCTCTCCTCTCACTACCTCTCACCTTCACCTCTCCTCTCACTACCTCTCACCTTCACCTCTCCTCTCACTACCTCTCACCTTCACCTCTCCTCTCACTACCTCTCACCTTCACCTCTCCTCTCACTACCTCTCACCTTCACCTCTCCTCTCCACTACCTCTCACCTTCACCTCTCCTCTCACTACCTCTCACCTTCACCTCTCCTCTCACTACCTCTCACCTTCACCTCTCCTCTCACTACCTCTCACCTTCACCTCTCCTCTCACTACCTCTCACCTTCACCTCTCCTCTCACTACCTCTCACCTTCACCTCTCCTCTCACTACCTCTCACCTTCACCTCTCCTCTCACTACCTCTCACCTTCACCTCTCCTCTCACTACCTCTCACCTTCACCTCCTCTCACTACCTCTCACCTTCACCTCTCCTCTCACTACCTCTCACCTTCACCTCTCCTCTCACTACCTCTCACCTTCACCTCTCCTCTCACCACCTCTCACCTTCACCTCTCCTCTCACCACCTCTCACCTGCACCTCTCCTCTCACTACCTCTCACCTTCACCTCTCCTCTCACCACCTCTCACCTTCACCTCTCATCTCACTACCTCTCACCTTCACCTCTCCTCTCACTACCTCTCACCTTCACCTCTCCTCTCACTACCTCTCACCTTCACCTCTCCTCTCACCTTCACCTCTCCTCTCACTACCTCTCACCTTCACCTCTCCTCTCACTACCTCTCACCTTCACCTCTCCTCTCACTACCTCTCACCTTCACCTCTCCTCTCACTACCTCTCACCTTCACCTCTCCTCTCACTACCTCTCACCTTCACCTCTCCTCTCACTACCTCTCACCTTCACCTCTCCTCTCACTACCTCTCACCTTCACCTCTCCTCTCACTACTTCTCACCTTCACCTCTCCTCTCACTACCTCTCACCTTCACCTCTCCTCTCACTACCTCTCACCTCACAAAACTCAAAATATAACAATCTCTCTCTCAATACAACAAATCCAACCTCACCTCCACTCAACTCATCTCTCACTAACCTAGTGGCTTTGTAGTGTGTGTGTCTGGGGTGTGTGCACGTGAGATGTGGGTGAACTAATGGGGGCACATGTGTGTTCTATCAATACTAATCAGCTACCTAATTGTTTCCACTCCTTCCATGGCAATACTATCTCCCGTCCTTCACATATCCATGAGAGGGGGGGGGGGGGGGGGGGGGGATATCTGCCACAGTATATAGAAGGATTATATTCAAGATTGTTTATTGTCATGTGCACAGTTAAACAGACAGTTTGCCATACAATGAAAATCTTAGATCTTAAATCTTAGATTAGCAGTCACAGGTACGTCTGGATTAGCAGTCACAGGTACGTCTGGATTAGCAGTCACAGGTACGTCTGGATTAGCAGTCACAGGTACGGCTGGATTAGCAGTCACAGGTACGGCTGGATTAGCAGTCACAGGTACGTCTGGATTAGCAGTCACAGGTACGTCTGGATTAGCAGTCACAGGTACGGCTGGATTAGCAGTCACAGGTACGTCTGGATTAGCAGTCACAGGTACGTCTGGATTAGCAGTCACAGGTACGGCTGGATTAGCAGTCACAGGTACGTCTGGATTAGCAGTCACAGGTACGTCTGGATTAGCAGTCACAGGTATGTCTGGATTAGCAGTCACAGGTACGTCTGGATTAGCAGTCACAGGTACGTCTGGATTAGCAGTCACAGGTACGTCTGGATTAGCAGTCACAGGTACGTCTGGATTAGCAGTCACAGGTACGTCTGGATTAGCAGTCACAGGTACGTCTGGATTAGCAGTCACAGGTATGTCTGGATTAGCAGTCACAGGTACGTCTGGATTAGCAGTCACAGGTACGTCTGGATTAGCAGTCACAGGTACGTCTGGATTAGCAGTCACAGGTACGTCTGGATTAGCAGTCACAGGTACGTCTGGATTAGCAGTCACAGGTACGTCTGAATGCAATACATGGAGTTCAGTGGGTCCATTTCCATTAAGTTGCAGTGATGCATTGCACAACACTTAACGTCAAGGGCAGAGAAAAGCGCTCAGATGGAGTCTGCAGCCTGTCTGGCAGCCAGCATGTAAACGATGGACACCAAGTGCTGCCTTACACCGCAAACTGTTCTTTACTGTGCAGGAGCACGTGGATCTTCTGCCACGGAGGATGTTTACAAGATGTGCCTGAGTAACGTACAAAAGCAACATGGTGTAGAGAGTGTTGTTTCAACCCTTCCCCTGAACGCAGATCCATCACACTCACATGTCAGCAGTATGTGGAAACCCAGACCCATCACACTCACATGTCAGCAGTATGTGGAAACCCGGTCAAGGGGAAGACCTCAACTTCAGAAGAGAACAAACACGCCGTCACCAAGGGACCTAACGTCACGTCTGCTCAAAGCTCTGCCGTCACCAAGGGACCTAACGTCACGTCTGCTCAAAGCTCTGCCGTCACCAAGGGACCTAACGTCACGTCTGCTCAAAGCTCTGCCGTCACCAAGGGACCTAACGTCACGTCTGCTCAAAGCTCTGCCGTCACCAAGGGACCTAACGGCACGTCTGCTCAAAGCTCTGCCGTCACCAAGGGACCTAACGTCTCGTCTGCTCAAAGCTCTGCCGTCACCAAGGGACCTAACGTCTCGTCTGCTCAAAGCTCTGCCGTCACCAAGGGACCTAACGTCTGCTCAAAGCTCTGCCGTCACCAAGGGACCTAACGTCACGTCTGCTCAAAGCTCTGCCGTCACCAAGGGACCTAACGTCTGCTCAAAGCTCTGCCGTCACCAAGGGACCTAACGTCTCGTCTGCTCAAAGCTCTGCCGTCACCAAGGGACCTAACGTCTGCTCAAAGCTCTGCCGTCACCAAGGGACCTAACGTCTCGTCTGCTCAAAGCTCTGCCGTCACCAAGGGACCTAACGTCTGCTCAAAGCTCTGCCGTCACCAAGGGACCTAACGTCACGTCTGCTCAAAGCTCTGCCGTTCCCTTTACTGGTAAGTGTTGATTATATATTTGCTAGATTATAGACAACAACACAAGATCAACAGAAGGTCTGTTGCAGCTTCATCCTTCAACCGAGGTGCAGTGGTGGAAGAAGTACACAGTTCCTTTACTTAAGTAAAAGTAGAAATACCCAGATAAATGAGTACTCTGGTAAAAGTACAAGTCCTCCATTCAAATTCTACTTAAGTAAAAGTAGAGAAGTATTTTCTCTTGAATGTACCTAAAGTAAAAATATGCATTCTACATGATGTTTGTGTATTCCAGTGCTTGGGAGCATTCAAGTCTCGATCCATTGAGCTCTAAAAGTGATGTTAAAGTGGTACGTGGTCCAATTATGCTGCTCTGATTAAAGGTGATGTTAAAGTGGGACGTGGTCCAATTATGCTGCTCTGATTAAAGGTGATGTTAAAGTGGTATGTGGTCCAGTTATGCTGCTCTGATTAAAGGTTGTGTTAAAGTGGTATTATGGTCCAGTTATGCTGCTCTGATTAAAGGTTATGTTAAAGTGGTATGTGGTCCAGTTATGCTGCTCTGATTAAAGGTTATGTTAAAGTGGTATGTGGTCCAGTTATGCTGATCTAATTAAAGGTTATGTTAAAGTGGTACGTGGTCCAGTTATGCTGCTCTGATTAAAGGTTATGTTAAAGTGGTATGTGGTCCAGTTATGCTGCTCTGATTAAATGTTCTGTTAAAGTGGTATGTGGTCCAGTTATGCTGCTCTGATTAAAGGTTGTGTTAAAGTGGCATGTGGTCCAGTTATGCTGCTCTGATTAAAGGTTATGTTAAAGTGGTATGTGGTCCAGTTATGCTGATCTGATTAAAGGTTATGTTAAAGTGGTATGTGGTCCAGTTATGCTGCTCTGATTAAATGTTATGTTAAAGTGGTGTGTGGTCCAGTTATGCTGCTCTGATTAAAGGTTATGTTAAAGTGGTATGTGGTCGTTATGCTGCTCTGATTAAAGGTCATGTTAAAGTGGTATGTGGTCCAGTTATGCTGCTCTGATTAAAGGTCATGTTAAAGTGGTGTTTGGTCCAGTTATGCTGCTCTGATTAAAGGTGATGTTAAAGTGGTATGTGGTCCAGTTATGCTGCTCTGATTAAAGGTTGTGTTAAAGTGGTATTATGGTCCAGTTATGCTGCTCTGATTAAAGGTTATGTTAAAGTGGTATGTGGTCCAGTTATGCTGCTCTGATTAAAGGTTATGTTAAAGTGGTATGTGGTCCAGTTATGCTGATCTAATTAAAGGTTATGTTAAAGTGGTACGTGGTCCAGTTATGCTGCTCTGATTAAAGGTTATGTTAAAGTGGTATGTGGTCCAGTTATGCTGCTCTGATTAAATGTTCTGTTAAAGTGGTATGTGGTCCAGTTATGCTGCTCTGATTAAAGGTTGTGTTAAAGTGGCATGTGGTCCAGTTATGCTGCTCTGATTAAAGGTTATGTTAAAGTGGTATGTGGTCCAGTTATGCTGATCTGATTAAAGGTTATGTTAAAGTGGTATGTGGTCCAGTTATGCTGCTCTGATTAAATGTTATGTTAAAGTGGTGTGTGGTCCAGTTATGCTGCTCTGATTAAATGTTATGTTAAAGTGGTGTGTGGTCCAGTTATGCTGCTCTGATTAAAGGTTGTGTTAAAGTGGTATGTGGTCCAGTTATGCTGCTCTGATTAAAGGTTATGTTAAAGTGGTATGTGTTCCACTTATGCTGCTCTGATTAAAGGTTATGTTAAAGTGGTATGTGGTCCAGTTATGCTGCTCTGATTAAAGGTGATGTTAAAGTGGTATGTGGTCCAGTTACGCTGCTGATTAAAAGGTCATGTTAAAGTGGTGTGTGGTCCAGTTATGCTGCTCTGATTAAATGTTATGTTAAAGTGGTATGTGGTCCAGTTATGCTGATCTGATTAAAGGTTGTGTTAAAGTGGTATGTGGTCCAGTTATGCTGCTCTGATTAAATGTTATGTTAAAGTGGTATGTGGTCCAGTTATGCTGCTCTGATTAAAGGTGATGTTAAAGTGGTATGTGGTCCAGTTATGCTGCTCTGATTAAAGGTTATGTTAAAGTGGTATGTGGTCCAGTTATGCTGCTCTGATTAAAGGTGATGTTAAAGTGGTATGTGGTCCAGTTATGCTGCTCTGATTAAATGTTATGTTAAAGTGGTGTGTGGTCCAGTTATGCTGCTCTGATTAAAGGTTGTGTTAAAGTGGTATGTGGTCCAGTTATGCTGCTCTGATTAAAGGTTATGTTAAAGTGGTATGTGTTCCACTTATGCTGCTCTGATTAAAGGTTATGTTAAAGTGGTATGTGGTCCAGTTATGCTGCTCTGATTAAAGGTGATGTTAAAGTGGTATGTGGTCCAGTTACGCTGCTCTGATTAAAAGGTCATGTTAAAGTGGTGTGTGGTCCAGTTATGCTGCTCTGATTAAATGTTATGTTAAAGTGGTATGTGGTCCAGTTATGCTGATCTGATTAAAGGTTGTGTTAAAGTGGTATGTGGTCCAGTTATGCTGCTCTGATTAAATGTTATGTTAAAGTGGTATGTGGTCCAGTTATGCTGCTCTGATTAAAGGTGATGTTAAAGTGGTATGTGGTCCAGTTATGCTGCTCTGATTAAAGGTTATGTTAAAGTGGTATGTGGTCCAGTTATGCTGCTCTGATTAAAGGTGATGTTAAAGTGGTATGTGGTCCAGTTATGCTGCTCTGATTAAATGTTATGTTAAAGTGGTGTGTGGTCCACTTATGCTGCTCTGATTAAAGGTTATGTTAAAGTGGTGTGTGGTCCACTTATGCTGCTCTCATTAAAGGTTATGTTAAAGTGGTGTGTGGTCCACTTATGCTGCTCTCATTAAAGGTTATGTTAAAGTGGTGTGTGGTCCACTTATGCTGCTCTCATTAAAGGTTATGTTAAAGTGGTATGTGGTCCAGTTATGCTGCTCTGATTAAAGGTGATGTTAAAGTGGTATTATGGTCCAGTTATGCTGCTCTGATTAAAGGTTATGTTAAAGTGGTATGTGGTCCAGTTATGCTGCTCTGATTAAAGGTGATGTTAAAGTGGTATGTGGTCCAGTTATGCTGCTCTGATTAAAGGTGATGTTAAAGTGGTATTATGGTCCAGTTATGCTGCTCTGATTAAATGTTATGTTAAAGTGGTGTGTGGTCCACTTATGCTGCTCTGATTAAAGGTTATGTTAAAGTGGTGTGTGGTCCAGTTATGCTGCTCTGATTAAAGGTTATGTTAAAGTGGTATGTGGTCCAGTTATGCTGCTCTGATTAAAGGTTATGTTAAAGTGGTGTGTGGTCCACTTATGCTGCTCTGATTAAAGGTTATGTTAAAGTGGTGTGTGGTCCACTTATGCTGCTCTGATTAAATGTTATGTTAAAGTGGTGTGTGGTCCACTTATGCTGCTCTGATTAAAGGTTATGTTAAAGTGGTATGTGGTCCAGTTATGCTGCTCTGATTAAAGGTTATGTTAAAGTGGTGTGTGGTCCACTTATGCTGCTCTGATTAAAGGTTATGTTAAAGTGGTGTGTGGTCCACTTATGCTGCTCTGATTAAAGGTTATGTTAAAGTGGTGTGTGGTCCACTTATGCTGCTCTGATTAAAGGTTATGTTAAAGTGGTGTGTGGTCCACTTACGCAGCGCTGCTCTGATTACGTCCTCTTGAAGTTGACAGACTTCAAATGTGAAAGTATATAATCTTCATAATATTTTTTTTGTATATTATGTTTTCTATGCAAAATCCTTTTCTTCAAAGTAACTAGTAACTGATGGATTCAGATAAATGTAGTGACAGAGGTAAGACAGGGGTTATTGTGTTTGGTCATCTGGACTGTTTAAAGAACTCTGCTGCTGCTTTAGGGCCCCTGGATGTTTGATAGTGATTTAAAAATGGACATTGGGTCTGTAGTTAAAGGCTCCTTTTTTCAGCTGAGGCTCTTGACCAAAGTAAAGCCCTACCTCTCTCCCAGTGACCTGGAGAGGGTCATCCAGGCCTTCATATCATCTAGTCTCCAGATGTTCACACAGCTCCAGGTGTCAAAGCATTAGACAGAAGCCCCAGTGGCGCACCGCATACTGCCTCGCAGTACCCACGCGGCCGACCCGGGTTCGCCTCCCGCTCCCGGACGGATTTGTCGGTCATGTCCTCCCCCACTTCTTCTCCCGTTCGTTCTCCCTCTCCTCTGTCGGTCATGTCCTCCCCCACTTCTTCTCCCGTTCGTTCTCCCTCTCCTCTGTCGGTCATGTCCTCCCCCACTTCTTCTCCCGTTCGTTCTCCCTCTCCTCTGTCGGTCATGTCCTCCCCCACTTCTTCTCCTGTTCGTTCTCCTTCTCCTCTGTCGGTCATGTCCTCCCCCACTTCTTCTCCCGTTCGTTCTCCCTCTCCTCTGTCGGTCATGTCCTCCCCCACTTCTTCTCCCGTTCGTTCTCCCTCTCCTCTGTCGGTCATGTCCTCCCCCACTTCTTCTCCCGTTCGTTCTCCCTCTCCTCTGTCGGTCATGTCCTCCCCCACTTCTTCTCCCGTTCATTCTCCCTCTCCTCTGTCGGTCATGTCCTCCCCCACTTCTTCTCCCGTTCGTTCTCCCTCTCCTCTGTCGGTCATGTCCTCCCCCACTTCTTCTCCCGTTCGTTCTCCCTCTCCTCTGTCGGTCATGTCCTCCCCCACTTCTTCTCCCGTTCGTTCTCCCTCTCCTCTGTCGGTCATGTCCTCCCCCACTTCTTCTCCCGTTCGTTCTCCCTCTCCTCTGTCGGTCATGTCCTCCCCCACTTCTTCTCCCGTTCGTTCTCCCTCTCCTCTGTCGGTCATGTCCTCCCCCACTTCTTCTCCCGTTCGTTCTCCCTCTCCTCTGTCGGTCATGTCCTCCCCCACTTCTTCTCCCGTTCGTTCTCCCTCTCCTCTGTCGGTCATGTCCTCCCCCACTTCTTCTCCCGTTCGTTCTCCCTCTCCTCTGTCGGTCATGTCCTCCCCCACTTCTTCTCCCGTTCGTTCTCCCTCTCCTCTGTCGGTCATGTCCTCCCCCACTTCTTCTCCCGTTCGTTCTCCCTCTCCTCTGTCGGTCATGTCCTCCCCCACTTCTTCTCCCGTTCGTTCTCCCTCTCCTCTGTCGGTCATGTCCTCCCCCACTTCTTCTCCCGTTCGTTCTCCCTCTCCTCTGTCGGTCATGTCCTCCCCCACTTCTTCTCCCGTTCGTTCTCCCTCTCCTCTGTCGGTCATGTCCTCCCCCACTTCTTCTCCCGTTCGTTCTCCCTCTCCTCTGTCGGTCATGTCTGACCAATAAAGCTGGAAAAAACGCTAAAAATAAATCACAAACAAAAACAAAAAAGCATCACTGAGCTCCCAGTATAAAGGCAGGCATCGACTGGAGACGACAGTGTCTGCAAACTGTGATTGTGAGTCACAGAGCTTCCTGTTCACGGCAGCCGCAGATGGAAAACCCCTTCAGAGGCTTGGATCAGAACTAGAAGAAAGAGGTACACACCTGCCGCACACACACACACGCGCACACACGCGCACGTGCACAGGGGAGGAAATTAGGCCATTTTACTCGCCAAATGAGAGTATTTTCTATGTTTGGCAAGTGATTCATGAAGACCACTCGCCACACTGGCGAGTAAAGAAACAAAACAAAAAATGATCGGTTCATATTGCGATACTCTTATTTTGAAAATCCGGCGAGTCGTATCCGCTGGATACGGACAGTAGTGTGAAACTCTGCGTAGCTCTGTCCAGCAGGGCGGCGCTACAGAGACAGTAGTGTGACGTGTAGCTCTCTGTCCAGCAGGGCGGCGCTACAGAGACAGTAGTGTGACGTGTAGCTCTGTCCAGCAGGGCGGCGCTACAGAGACAGTAGTGTGACGTGTAGCTCTGTCCAGCAGGGCGGCGCTACAGAGACAGTAGTGTGACGTGTAGCTCTGTCCAGCAGGGCGGCGCTACAGAGACAGTAGTGTGACGTGTAGCTCTCTGTCCAGCAGGGCGGCGCTACAGAGACAGTAGTGTGACGTGTAGCTCTCTGTCCAGCAGGGCGGCGCTACAGAGACAGTAGTGTGACGTGTAGCTCTCTGTCCAGCAGGGCGGCGCTACAGAGACAGTAGTGTGACGTGTAGCTCTCTGTCCAGCAGGGCGGCGCTACAGAGACAGTAGTGTGACGTGTAGCTCTCTGTCCAGCAGGGCGGCGCTACAGAGACAGTAGTGTGACGTGTAGCTCTCTGTCCAGCAGGGCGGCGCTACAGAGACAGTAGTGTGACGTGTAGCTCTCTGTCCAGCAGGGCGGCGCTACAGAGACAGTAGTGTGACGTGTAGCTCTCTGTCCAGCAGGGCGGCGCTACAGAGACAGTAGTGTGACGTGTAGCTCTCTGTCCAGCAGGGCGGCGCTACAGAGACAGTAGTGTGACGTGTAGCTCTCTGTCCAGCAGGGCGGCGCTACAGAGACAGTAGTGTGACGTGTAGCTCTCTGTCCAGCAGGGCGGCGCTACAGAGACAGTAGTGTGACGTGTAGCTCTCTGTCCAGCAGGGCGGCGCTACAGAGACAGTACCCCTTCAGTCTGTGCAGTTTTTTCCCGCAACGGGTCAAATGCATCTAACATGCTTTGCATCGTGTGTGTGTGTGTGTGTGTGTGTGTGTGTGTGTGTGTGTGTGTGTGTGTGTGTGTGTGTGTGTGTGTGTGTGTGTGTGTGTGTGTGTGTGTGTGTGTGTGTGTGTGTGTGTGTGTGTGTGTGTGTGCGTTTGAAAAGACCAGATGAAGTCAGGAGTATTATATTGATAGTATTTACTGAGGATGGACAGATAATGTTGATATTTAAACATGAATACATAATAAATGTATTCATGATCATCATGCAACATAAAACAATTGTAGGAACAGTTTGGGAGAGGAAGGGGGGAAATGAACACTCACCATGCCCAGCTCAATCCAGTATTTAGTCCAGTCCATTCCAATTATCTTGTCCAGCCCAACCCAGTCCAGTGCAACCCAGCACAGCCCAGCCCAACACAGCCTAACCCAGCCCAGCCCAGCCCAGCAGCTTTCACTGCCCAACCCAGTCCAGTGCAACCCAGCACAGCCCAGCCCAACCCAACACAGCCCAGCCCAACACAGCCTAACCCAGCCCAGCCAAGCAGCTTTCACTGCCCAACCCAGTCCAGTGCAACCCAGCACAGCCCAGCCCAACCCAACACAGCCCAGCCCAACACAGCCTAACCCAGCCCAGCCAAGCAGCTTTCACTGCCCAACCCAGTCCAGTGCAACCCAGCACAGCCCAGCCCAGTCCAGCCCAGCAGCTTTCACTGCCCAGTCCAGAATAGTTCCCTCCTTCATGTTAATATGTTTTATGCTAATATTGTGAAGAGTAGAGACACTGTTATTAATGTTTTATGCTAATAAATATTTTAAAGAGTAGAGACACGGTGTGATTATTACTATGATTGAAAATCAATTTAGACAAAGACATACAAAGAAGTAATTATCACAATTAGCAATTTATTTTTGGCTGGTAAAAAAAATCATCTACTTGCCAGTTGGCTGGTAAGCCAAAAAGTTAGTTTCCTCCCCTGCGCACACACACGCACACACAGACACACACAGACACACACAGACACACACACACACGCACACACAGACACACACACACACAGACACACACACACACGCACACACACGCACACACAGACACACACAGACACACACAGACACACACACACACACGCACACACAGACACACACACACACACACACACACACACACACACACACACACAGACACACACAGACACACACACACACGCACACACAGACACACACACACACACACAGACACACACACACACACACAGACACACACGCGCACACGCACACACACACACCTTTTCATGATTTGAGACTACCTAAGTGAATTTCCTATGAATAGGTCCTGAGTCATCTATTTCCATTGTGACACACTTCACCTTGCACCAGAAAAATAATTATTTATCTATCACTATTATCCCTTTCACTGTACGTGAACCTTTTGTTTCTCAAGCATTGCGTTTGATTAAAGAGGTATCAGGAGACCACAGGGAGTTAGGGTTAGGGTTGCGCTGGGTTAGGGTAACAGTGAGTTTACCTGCCCAGCAGACCTGGAGCAGACCCTGTGTCAGTCTTCAAGCCCACGCACGCGCAACAAAGCTTTTCCACACAGATTCCCAGAAGCAATTCATAAAAAGGTTAAAAAGAAATGATAAAAGAATATTTCCCAGCCTCTGATCGGCAGGTGGTTTTGCACATTGCCAAAAACATGCGATTGGCCAACCAATCAGAAGTGGTGTTCCCGGGGTCATGAGCGTAAGCGACCTGTCACGTGACGTCCCTCTGAGAAGCTTGTACTCTTGCTAATATCTCCAAAGTTGCCGACCTCAGTTCTAATACACGGCATCGACTCCAACAATACGGAGGAACCAACACAACCCCCCCAGGACCCTTTCCCTGGTGACTTGGAGGCAGTCGGCCCTGAGCGTTTTCCAGTCAGCTGACACACTAGGAAGGAAATGAGACTAGAGCCGGCTTACTGGACCCAGCCAAGGCCCTGGGCCCGCCTCCGGTCCGTCACCACGGCCCGCCTCCATCTCTGCTCCAGCGCACACACGTGTTCTGCATTAGAGCCCGCTACGACACGCCGTTCGGCTGCCAACCCCTGGGCATCCTCCAAGAAATATCCCCCTGGTTCTCTTTGCTAGCATAAAGGAATGGCCATCAAAACAAATGCATTTTCTAAATGTTCGACTCATGTTCGACTCATGTTCTTTGTGGTGTTTGGACAAATTATGTGTTTGAAACGGTCAAGGCGTCGGAATCAACTGAGGCTTTGGAGCTTGGCTCGTGATGATGTCTGCAGGGCCGTGGCTGAGAGCTCCAGCAGAAACATGTCCGCCAAGGCAACACTTCACAAGGTGGGCTCAGCTACAATCACAACAGGGCAAAATACTTTGCTAACAAACTTGCCATCAGGGCTAAAGCTGCAATAACAGGAAGAGCTTTCCTGGGTCGAGGGAACGTTATTAACCTGTGACCACGTGGTAGGATTTTAAACATTGATATCTGGTTCTATAGGGTGTTGCACACGAGGAGGATCTGAAGGCCAATCCTCGTGCGGTGGTGTCCAGGCCTGATGACCAGTCACGGGGAACACGGGTATTAGGACACAAATTAGTTTCCAGCATGACGTTAACTCACATACTTCACCAATTACTCCTACAGAACTGCATGACAAGTTTCTTGATTCATTGGGACATAGCCTGTTCTGTTGCACTCACCAGAGCAGCATGCTCGGTCTAACACACTCACCAGAGCAGCATGCTCGGTCTAACACACTCACCAGAGCAGCATGCTCGGTCTAACACACTCACCAGAGCAGCATGCTCGGTCTAACACACTCACCAGAGCAGCATGCTCGGTCTAACACACTCACCAGAGCAGCATGCTCGGTCTAACACACTCACCAGAGCAGCATGCTCGGTCTAACACACTCACCAGAGCAGCATGCTCGGTCTAACACACTCACCAGAGCAGCATGCTCGGTCTAACACACTCACCAGAGCAGCATGCTCGGTCTAACACACTCTCTGAAGACGGGGAAACCCATGGTCTCATTATGGTCCATCTCGTCTTGGTTTGCCCTTGTGTCCTCCCTCCTTTTATTCGTTGCTTTTTTAAATATTTATGCGATGAATTCTCTGCTGCTCTGAGTACAACATTGTGTACATTCTGAATGGTCGTTATGATATATCATTGAGACTGAACAGATCAGGGACAGCAGTCGTTCAGGAGGTAGAGCAGTCGTCTGGTAATCTGAAGATTCCCAGTTCGGTTCCGGATTCCCGACTCCTCCCGTCTTCACGTGTCCTTTGAGCAAGAACCTTGACTTAACTCCTCCCAGCGAGCCCTTTGAGTGAGAACCTTGACTTAACTCCTCCCAGCGAGCCCTTTGAGTGAGAACCTTGACTTAACTCCTCCCAGCGAGCCCTTTGAGTGAGAACCTTGACTTAACTCCTCCCAGCGAGCCCTTTGAGTGAGAACATTGACTTAACTCCTCCCAGCGAGCCCTTTGAGTGAGAACCTTGACTTAACTCCTCCCAGCGAGCCCTTTGAGTGAGAACCTTGACTTAACTCCTCCCAGCAAGCCCTTTGAGTGAGAACCTTGACTTAACTCCTCCCAGCGAGCCCTTTGAGTGAGAACCTTGACTTAACTCCTCCCAGCGAGCCCTTTGAGTGAGAACCTTGACTTAACTCCTCCCAGCGAGCCCTTTGAGCGAGAACCTTGACTTAACTCCTCCCAGCGAGCCCTTTGAGCGAGAACCTTGACTTAACTCCTCCCAGCGAGCCCTTTGAGCGAGAACCTTGACTTAACTCCTCCCAGCGAGCCCTTTGAGCGAGAACCTTGACTTAACTCCTCCCAGCGAGCCCTTTGAGCGAGAACCTTGACTTAACTCCTCCCAGCGAGCCCTTTGAGCGAGAACCTTGACTTAACTCCTCCCAGCGAGCCCTTTGAGTGAGAACCTTGACTTAACTCCTCCCAGCGAGCCCTTTGAGTGAGAACCTTGACTTAACTCCTCCCAGCGAGCCCTTTGAGCGAGAACCTTGACTTAACTCCTCCCAGCGAGCCCTTTGAGCGAGAACCTTGACTTAACTCCTCCCAGCGAGCCCTTTGAGTGAGAACCTTGACTTAACTCCTCCCAGCGAGCCCTTTGAGTGAGAACCTTGACTTAACTCCTCCCAGCGAGCCCTTTGAGTGAGAACCTTGACTTAACTCCTCCCAGCGAGCCCTTTGAGTGAGAACCTTGACTTAACTCCTCCCAGCGAGCCCTTTGAGTGAAAACCTTGACTTAACTCCTCCCAGCGAGCCCTTTGAGTGAAAACCTTGACTTAACTCCTCCCAGCGAGCCCTTTGAGTGAGAACCTTGACTTAACTCCTCCCAGCGAGCCCTTTGAGTGAAAACCTTGACTTAACTCCTCCCAGCGAGCCCTTTGAGTGAGAACCTTGACTTAACTCCTCCCAGCGAGCCCTTTGAGTGAGACACTTGACTTAACTCCTCCCAGCGAGCCCTTTGAGTGAGACACTTGACTTAACTCCTCCCAGCGAGCCCTTTGAGTGAGACACTTGACTTAACTCCTCCCAGCGAGCCCTTTGAGTGAGAACCTTGACTTAACTCCTCCCAGCGAGCTGGTTGGCGCCTTGCAACTTTGCTGTTGGTGTGTGTGTGTGTGTGTGTGTGTGTGTGTGAGTGAACGGGTGAATGTGAGCCATACGTTTTAAGTGCTCTGAGTGGTCAGAAGACTAGATCAGCACTAATCCATTTAAGACATTTTAAAAGTGGACAGCTCTATAAATAAACTTGTTCTGGTCTTGGTCTTAGACTCAGCCTCGATCACCTTTGGTCTTGATCTTAACTCGATCTCAACTAGTCTCGGTCTTGTCTTGGTCTGGATTCTGGACTGCAACACACGTGATCTTTTTTCCTGCCTCCCCCCTCTCCCCTCCTCCCCTCCTCCCCTCCCCTCCCCCTCCCCATGCTGCTATGACACCTGAGGGGCTGTCCACACGAGCGCTGGGTTTAGGCCATGGTTACACTGGGGAATACAGCAACGTTTTTGTTGCTGAATGATTACGTTTGCTGTCCAAGTTAAAAAGAAACGCAGTTTTGGCAGGAAAACGCGTTGTCCTGCTGGCAACGCTGAAAAGGTGTTTCCGTTTTGGATACTCGTCAAAACTCGCCGACAATGGTGCCATGTAATCTGCGCAAGCCGGATACGGAGCCGTTGTTGCTCAACGCCCATGCGCAGTAGAGACCCGCACGGTTATTTCCAGTGTTTACAGCAGAGCTGTCCCAAGTAGCTGCAGCTACCATGTGTTGTCAAGTTATTGTTATAAGGAGCCCAGTCCAAGCATTCCCATAACAATTGTTTGTATTGAGCCGTATTGTATTGTACCCATTCTGCAATCTGTTAAATAAAGTTTACATCCATTCATTCTGCTAGCATTAACGTTACCAAGCTGCTAGCCACAATGCTATACTGTTATAATGGCATATACCAATCACGTTAGCACGTAAGCTAACAAACTTCGCTGCTAGCCACAATGCTATACTGTTATACTGGCATTGTTAAAGTTAGAGGTTCTATGTAGGATTGCAAGTAACTGTCTAACTGTATTTAACTGTTTCCACTAACTGTACATATGACTGGTTACACTAGTGACTGTTTATCTGTAGCCTATAGACGAATTGTATCTATCAGTGGTTGCTTTGGTGCATGTATATCTGTCCTTGATTTACTATTGATGACCAGAGAGAGAGAGAGAGAGAGAGAGAGAGAGAGAGGGAGAGTGATGAGGAGGGCAGGTGCCCCTGCTGAGATCAATAGTAAAACACAAGAACATAGGGTAAATATATCCTTCCGCCCCTCCACTCTCAAGTACACCAATGTGTTAATGTTCACTCACTGCCTATCGAAAGATGTTAAGTTAGAGTGTTGTGTTCATTCATAGTTAGACATTAGCAGAATAGACACAACGTGAGGTAATCACCATCCATTTTAAACCGGTTATTATTACAGCTTGGCGTTATCGTTAATGTTGTTATTGATTGATTGATGAGTCGGCATTTAATACAGAGGTGCTGTCGGCATTTAATACAGAGGTGCTGTCGGCATTTAATACAGAGGTGCTCCAATATTATAAATACGTTAGCAGATAGACGTTAATACAGACGTGCTTCACAGCGCGGCGTTTCCAATATTATAAATACGGAAACAGCTGTTCTGCGAGCGAAAGAGCTGTATAGTGTTGCATAAGCGCGTCGATAAGGGGGCGTGTAATAGGGTAGCGTCACGTGGGGTCAGTGGCCAATCAGAGCAATGTGGAAACGCAGTTCTGTACAGTTGCGTTGTAGGTGGCATTCACGCGGCCAGGCTGGCTGCCGGCAGGCTGCACATGCGTCGGAGGAAAGCATGTGACAGTCTCCGGCCTCTCGGACCAACAGTAGGGGAAAGTGCGCAAAACAACCAGGGAGGGTGGGATGGGAGAAAATCGGAAAAAGAAGGGGGGGGGGGAAAGACAATAATAAAAAAAAAAAAAAAAGGATGGTGACTTTGTTGTTTTTAACACTTTAATCGCCGATGACGTGTTTAGACGTCATTCCTAGCCATGCTCATTCTGCCGAAGACGCCGTAACTCGTCTTTGATGTCAATATTTCAAAAATTTGTGATCGAAATCATATTTCTCCTCCGGGGTCCTGAGATATACTGCTGATCTCCACTCAACTCTCTAGCGGTTCAAGAGCGCCATCTGGTGGCCGATCGGCAGATCGCCAACAGGAAGTGACTCGTCAAACAGGAAGTGCTCATCCATAAATCGTCCGGGCACTCGCGATCATTAGCCGGACTCCATCTCAACACACTGGATAATCAATCGCTCGCCCTAACTCAATAAACAACGTTATTTGGACGTATAAAGTATTATACAACCTGGAAATGGTTCATCAGGATCAACATCCCATAATCAAAAACTGTCTACTCCACGCTGATCGTCCAACGGCGCGAGGAAGATACGGTGAGTTTCAACGTTATTTTCTAACGTATTCTATACTAACTGATCTGATGATCATATGACCCACACTAGATGAATGGTATAACGTTGCCCACGGAATTATAAACGCCCCCTCGCCCATCCGGTCAATATCAGATGATACGTAGTAACTTCTAGAAGTACCTCCAGTTGAAATTGTTCATCTGGCATTGATCGCTACCAAACTGTATTTGATCATCAATATAATGCATTTGGGGCTATAAATCAAGTTCTGAAGAAAGCTGCAGAAAACGATAAAAACATACTTATACTTTAGACCATATTTTAGTATGAATATGTGAATGAAAAAGTATATCGTTGCTACACCCTGAACAATGGATATAGGACATTGAATGGGCAATAATAATGTCAATTTAGCAATAGAATTAAAAAGGTTATAGCCCTGCAAAGAAGGGGAACTTCTCCATAGACAAATAGAGCTGGCGAGGGATGGTAAATTATGAATTTAACCATG
>NC_140175.1:125331415-125352137 GCF_963971535.1 Notolepis coatsorum
AACTTATTCAAAAAACGACCACAAAAACACTAGTCTAAGGCTGAGGTTACACCTTTCGTATCATCTTCGTATTGTTTTCTTATACGTATCGCCGCGACGTCATGCGCCTCGAGTCACACTTTCGTTTTTTTTTCGTTTTTGTCAGCCAAGCACACTGATGTAGTACACTGCCAAAGCAGTAGGTGGCAAACATGAAGGCAATTTCAACCAATCAGAACGAATGTGCCAATACACTTCCTGGTGGAAGCTCCAGCAAAAGAAAATGTCAATAAGGCAGGCGCCTATGCCGCGCCACCATCTTGCTTTACTCAATGCAGCAATAATTTTTCAGCAAAGCCTAATAAAAGTGCAATAAACAAAACGGATACATTCACTGTGTGTTCTGCCTGTCATTTGTTGATGAAACAAAACTAACATCAACACAAGTGACCACCAAGAGCGGATAGTTTAGGCTAAAAAACGATCGGTAGCATTGTAGCATTGTTAGCTGCATGCTAACGTCAATGGAGTATGCCATTATAACAATATAGCATTGTGGCTAGAAGCTAACGTTAGCTCACGCTACTTAGCCAGCATCAAAACTGATGATATCGTGAGCTATCAGTAGTTAGATAACATTAGAGACAACGCTGTGTGTATTAAACAAAGGTGAATAGATGACTGGGCCATTTTGTTTAATGCTTCTTAAGTTGAAAGAGGAACTCTGAGCTAACAGGGTCTGAATCCTGATAGCTCACGTTAGCCAGCTGCTCATGCAATCGGTAATGCTAGCAGAATGAATGGATGTAAACTTTATTTAACATATTGCATATGGGTACAATACAATACGGCTCAATACAAACAATTGTTAAGGGAATGCAGACTGTTGTAGCTTGGACTGGGGTCCTTATAACAATAACTTGACAACACATGGTAGCTGAAGCTATTTGGGACACGGAGCTCTGTCCCAAACACACACACTGTACACAGGAAGGGCACGCAGATGGTATCTACTGCGCATGGGCGTTTTCGCAACAACTGCTCCGTGCTGACTACACGCTGTTGTCGAAGCGTTTTTTTTGCGTATCTCCAAACGCAAACACAATTTTGCGTTTCAGCCGTATCCACAAAAAAACGCCAAAAAACGCATTTCTGTGTAGATAGGACATGAAACGTCGTCAAAAACGTATAAAAAAACGCCAGGAATACACTAGTCTAACCATAGCCTAACATGGGCCTCAGAAGGAGCTTCTATCCCCAGGCCATCAGGATGCTCAATGACTCCATGTAACAACCCATCATCTACACTCACTGCACACACATCCACATGCACACACTCACTTTAAACAAACACTCACCATATTAACACTCACTTTAGACACTACATTATATGTATCTATTTATTAAAGAGATTTGCACTATATTCATACCTCATTTGCATTTGCACCTTACCTTAACGTTTTTTATCTCATTGTCTGCATTTGTACCTCATTGTTTACTCATTTTTACTCATTGTACTTAGATTGTACTTAGGTTGTACTTTAGATTGTATATTGTATATTCCTCTTTTACTTACTTGTTTTACTGTATGAAGCACATTCTCAGGGGCTCATCCAGAACCAAGCATTTCACTGTAAAGTACCTTATGTGTGACAAATAATAAACACTTGAACTTGAACTCACCCATTCACACACACATTCACACATTCAGACACACATTCAGACACACATTCAGACACACACACACACACACACACACACACACACACACACACACACACACACACACACACACACACACACACACACACACACACGTAATGCATTTCCCAGAGTGGTCAGACCACTGAAGGGTTATAAATAAAGCAGGACTGTGATGAGCTGACCCACCTCACAGCCAGCAACATGCATGCTCTGAACCCCCCCCCCCCCCGCTACACAACACCCCCCCGCTACACAACACCCCCCCTGCTACACAACACCCCCCTCTGCTACACAACACCCCCCCCGCTACACAACACCCCCCCTGCTACACAACACCCCCCTCTGCTACACAACACCCCCCCTGCTACACAACACCCCCCTCTGCTACACAACACCCCCTCTGCTACACAACACCCCCCCCGCTACACAACACCCCCCCTGCTACACAACACCCCCCTCTGCTACACAACACCCCCCCTGCTACACAACACCCCCTCTGCTACACATCACCCCCCCTCTGCTACACAACACCCCCCCCTCTGCTACACAACACCCCCCCTGCTACACAACACCCCCTCTGCTACACATCACCCCCCTCTGCTACACAACACCCCCCCTGCTACACAACACCCCCCCTGCTACACAACACCCCCCCTGCTACACAACACCCCCCCTGCTACACATCACCCCCCCTCTGCTACACAACACCCCCCTGCTACACAACACCCCCCCTGCTACACATCACCCCCCCTCTGCTACACAACACCCCTTCTGCTACACAACACCCCCCCCCGCTACACAACACCCCCCCTGCTACACAACACCCCCCCTGCTACACATCACCCCCCCTCTGCTACACAACACCCCCCCTGCTACACAACACCCCCCCTGCTACACATCACCCCCCTGCTACACAACACCCCTTCTGCTACACAACACCCCCCCCGCTACACAACACCCCTTCTGCTACACAACACTCCTTCTGCTACACAACACCCCTTCTGCTACACAACACCCCCTCTGCTACACAACACCCCCCCTGCTACACAACACCCCCCCTGCTACACAACACCCCCCCCTGCTACACAACACCCCTTCTGCTACACAACACTCCTTCTGCTACACAACACCCCTTCTGCTACACAACACCCCCCCTGCTACACAACACCCCCCCTGCTACACAACACCCCCCCCTGCTACACAACACCCCCCCCCTGCTACACAACACCCCCCCTGCTACACAACACCCCCCTCTGCTACACAACACCCCCTCTGCTACACAACACCCCCCCCTGCTACACAACACCCCCCCTGCTACACAACACCCCCCCGCTACACAACACCCCCCCCGCTACACAACACCCCCCCTGCTACACAACACCCCCCCTGCTACACAACACCCCCCTCTGCTACACAACACCCCCCCTGCTACACAACACCCCCCCCGCTACACAACACCCCCCCCGCTACACAACACCCCCCCTGCTACACAACACCCCCCCCTGCTACACAACACCCCCCCTGCTACACAACACCCCCCCCTGCTACACAACACCCCCCCTGCTACACAACACCCCCCCCGCTACACAACACCCCCCCTGCTACACAACACCCCCTCTGCTACACATCACCCCCCCTCTGCTACACAACACCCCCCCTGCTACACAACACCCCCCCTGCTACACAACACCCCCCCTGCTACACAACACCCCCCCCGCTACACAACACCCCCCCGCTACACAACACCCCCCCTGCTACACAACACCCCCCCTGCTACACAACACCCCCCCTGCTACACAACACTCCTTCTGCTACACAACACCCCTTCTGCTACACAACACCCCCCTGCTACACAACACCCCCCCTGCTACACAACACCCCCTCTGCTACACAACACCCCCTCTGCTACACAACACCCCCCCTGCTACACAACACCCCCCCTGCTACACAACACCCCCTCTGCTACACAACACCCCCCTCTGCTACACAACACCCCCTCTGCTACACAACACCCCCCCTGCTACACAACACCCCCCCTGCTACACAACACCCCCCCTGCTACACAACACCCCCTCTGCTACACAACACCCCCCCTGCTACACAACACCCCCCCTGCTACACAACACCCCCTCTGCTACACAACACCCCCTCTGCTACACAACACCCCCCCTGCTACACAACACCCCCCTCTGCTACACAACACCCCCCCCTGCTACACATCACCCCCCCTGCTACACATCACCCCCCCGCTACACAACACCCCCTCTGCTACACAACACCCCCCTCTGCTACACAACACCCCCCCCTGCTACACAACACCCCCCTGCTACACAACACCCCCCTCTGCTACACAACACCCCCCCTGCTACACAACACCCCCTCTGCTACACAACACCCCCCCTCTGCTACACAACACCCCCCCCGCTACACAACACCCCCCCCGCTACACAACACCCCCCTGCTACACAACACCCCCCCTCTGCTACACAACACCCCCCCGCTACACAACACCCCCCCCCGCTACACAACACCCCCCCTGCTA
This sequence comes from Notolepis coatsorum, assembly GCF_963971535.1. Classification (NCBI taxonomy): domain Eukaryota; kingdom Metazoa; phylum Chordata; class Actinopteri; order Aulopiformes; family Paralepididae; genus Notolepis; species Notolepis coatsorum. The sequence continues at coordinate 125,335,641 of NC_140175.1, forward strand.
CACAACACCCCCCTCTGCTACACAACACCCCCCCTGCTACACAACACCCCCCCTGCTACACAACACCCCCCCTCTGCTACACAACACCCCCCCTGCTACACAACACCCCCCCGCTACACAACACCCCCTCTGCTACACAACACCCCCCCCGCTACACAACACCCCCCCTGCTACACAACACCCCCCTGCTACACAACACCCCCCTGCTACACAACACCCCCCCCTGCTACACAACACCCCCCCTACACAACACCCCCCCCTGCTACACAACACCCCCTCTGCTACACATCACCCCCTCTGCTACACAACACCCCCCCGCTACACAACACCCCCCCTGCTACACAACACCCCCTCTGCTACACAACACCCCCTCTGCTACACAACACCCCCCCCCTGCTACACAACACCCCCCCTGCTACACAACACCCCCCCCTGCTACACAACACCCCCCCTGCTACACAACACCCCCCCCTGCTACACAACACCCCCCCTGCTACACAACACCCCCCCCTGCTACACAACACCCCCCCCTGCTACACAACACCCCCCCCTGCTACACAACACCCCCCCGCTACACAACACCCCCCTCTGCTACACATCACCCCCCCCGCTACACAACACCCCCCCTGCTACACAACACCCCCCCTGCTACACAACACCCCCCCTCTGCTACACAACACCCCCCCCGCTACACAACACCCCCCCTGCTACACAACACCCCCCCCTGCTACACAACACCCCCCCCGCTACACAACACCCCCCCCGCTACACAACACCCCCCCTGCTACACAACACCCCCCCTGCTACACAACACCCCCCCTGCTACACAACACCCCCCCTGCTACACAACACCCCCCCTGCTACACAACACCCCCCCTGCTACACAACACCCCCCCCGCTACACAACACCCCCCCCCGCTACACAACACCCCCCCCGCTACACAACACCCCCTCTGCTACACAACACCCCCCTCTGCTACACAACACCCCCCCCGCTACACAACACCCCCCCTGCTACACAACACCCCCCCCGCTACACAACACCCCCCCTGCTACACAACACCCCCCCTCTGCTACACAACACCCCCTCTGCTACACAACACCCCCCCTGCTACACAACACCCCCCCTCTGCTACACAACACCCCCCCTGCTACACAACACCCCCCCCCGCTACACAACACCCCCCCTGCTACACAACACCCCCCCTCTGCTACACAACACCCCCTCTGCTACACAACACCCCCTCTGCTACACAACACCCCCCCTGCTACACAACACCCCCCCCCTGCTACACAACACCCCCTCTGCTACACAACACCCCCCCGCTACACAACACCCCCCCGCTACACAACACCCCCTCTGCTACACAACACCCCCCCGCTACACAACACCCCCCCCGCTACACAACACCCCCCCTGCTACACAACACCCCCCCTCTGCTACACAACACCCCCCCTGCTACACAACACCCCCCCCGCTACACAACACCCCCCCTGCTACACAACACCCCCCCTCTGCTACACAACACCCCCTCTGCTACACAACACCCCCTCTGCTACACAACACCCCCCCTGCTACACAACACCCCCCCCTGCTACACAACACCCCCTCTGCTACACAACACCCCCCCCGCTACACAACACCCCCCCTGCTACACAACACCCCCTCTGCTACACAACACCCCCTCTGCTACACAACACCCCCCCTGCTACACAACACCCCCTCTGCTACACAACACCCCCCCCTGCTACACAACACCCCCCCTGCTACACAACACACCCTCTGCTACACAACACCCCCTCTGCTACACAACACCCCCCCTGCTACACAACACCCCCCCTGCTACACAACACCCCCCCTGCTACACAACACCCCCCCGCTACACAACACCCCCCCTGCTACACAACACCCCCCCCTGCTACACAACACCCCCTCTGCTACACAACACCCCCCTCTGCTACACAACACCCCCCTCTGCTACACAACACCCCCCCTGCTACACATCACCCCCCTCTGCTACACAACACCCCCCCCTGCTACACATCACCCCCTCTGCTACACAACACCCCCCCTGCTACACAACACCCCCCCTGCTACACAACACCCCCCCTGCTACACAACACCCCCCCTGCTACACAACACCCCCCCTGCTACACAACACCCCCCCTGCTACACAACACCCCCCCTGCTACACAACACCCCCCCCTGCTACACAACACCCCCTCTGCTACACAACACCCCCCCCGCTACACAACACCCCCTCTGCTACACAACACCCCCCCTGCTACACAACACCCCCCTCTGCTACACAACACCCCCCCTGCTACACAACACCCCCCCTGCTACACATCACCCCCCTCTGCTACACAACACCCCCCCCGCTACACAACACCCCCCCCGCTACACAACACCCCCCTGCTACACAACACCCCCCCTGCTACACAACACCCCCCCTGCTACACAACACCCCCCCTGCTACACAACACCCCCCCCCTGCTACACAACACCCCCTCTGCTACACAACACCCCCTTCTGCTACACAACACCCCCCCGCTACACAACACCCCTTCTGCTACACAACACTCCTTCTGCTACACAACACCCCCCCTGCTACACAACACCCCCCCTGCTACACAACACCCCCCCCTGCTACACAACACCCCCCCCTGCTACACAACACCCCCCCCTGCTACACAACACCCCCCCGCTACACAACACCCCCCCCTGCTACACAACACCCCCCCTGCTACACAACACCCCCCCTGCTACACAACACCCCCCCCGCTACACAACACCCCCCCCGCTACACAACACCCCCCCCGCTACACAACACCCCCCGCTACACAACACCCCCCCTGCTACACAACACCCCCCCTGCTACACAACACCCCCCCTGCTACACAACACCCCCCCCGCTACACAACACCCCCCCGCTACACAACACCCCCCCTGCTACACAACACCCCCCTGCTACACAACACCCCCCCTGCTACACAACACCCCCCCTGCTACACAACACCCCCCCTGCTACACAACACCCCCCCCGCTACACAACACCCCCCCTGCTACACAACACCCCCTCTGCTACACAACACCCCCTCTGCTACACAACACCCCCTCTGCTACACAACACCCCCCCTGCTACACAACACCCCCCCTGCTACACAACACCCCCTCTGCTACACAACACCCCCCCTGCTACACAACACCCCCCCTGCTACACAACACCCCCCCCGCTACACAACACCCCCCCTGCTACACAACACCCCCTCTGCTACACAACACCCCCTCTGCTACACAACACCCCCTCTGCTACACAACACCCCCTCTGCTACACAACACCCCCCCTGCTACACAACACCCCCCCTGCTACACAACACCCCCTCTGCTACACAACACCCCCCCTGCTACACAACACCCCCTCTGCTACACAACACCCCCTCTGCTACACAACACCCCCTCTGCTACACAACACCCCCCTGCACACTTTCCCCAGTCCACACTGTCTGCTGTTCTCTATGGCTCTGCCTCTGATCAGGATTAGCTTGTTAGCTTACGCCTTACGCTAACGTAACGTTCATTTCGGGCGATGTGGGCATAAAGGAATGGCGACGATGCAAAGCATGTTAGATGCATTTGACCCATTGTGAGGAAAAAAAACACCACAGACTTATTTCGGCTCGCAAAACAGGCGCACTGCTGTGTAGCGCTGCTCTGCTTAATGCCAGCAGAAGCACGGACTGGGCGGATATGACTCGTCGAGTTGCCACAGGATTTTCAAAATAAGAGTATCGATATGAACCGAACGTTGCTAGCTGACGGAGCCATAGATATTATAGCTGGAGCTGCGCTTGGGGCGTAAATTAGACCCGCACAGGATTTTTAAAATAAGAGTATCGATATGAACCGAACGTTGCTAGCTGACGGAGCCATAGATATTATAGCTGGAGCTGCGCTTGGGGCGTAAATTAGACCCGCACAGGATTTTTAAAATAAGAGTATCGATATGAACTATTTTGTTACCGGCCAGGTGGCGGGCAGACCTCTCATTGTTACTCGCCAAACCTTAAATCTGCCCGCCATTGGGTACTTATTTTGTTCCCTGCCCTCACCCCCCCCCACCCCCTTGACCACCTCCATCTCCTTACCGCACCCGATAACCTTTGTTTTATCAAGCCAACCTTCCACGGCCCACCTTCTTTGAGCGGGTTCAAGTCCCTAACACCCTCCCCCCTCGTCCTGTGGCCTGGCAAGGTGTGACGGGGCTGGGGGGGGGGGGGGGGGGGGAACACACACGGGCCCTTCTGTTCACACCTTGAGAACAGATGTTCTGGGAGGGATGGCAGGGAGCCAAACAGAAGGGGTGAGAGGAGAAGAATGAAGGAGAAGAAAGAGAGAGGAGGAGAACAGAGAGTGCGGGTTCGAAGAGCAAACACTGGAAGACAAATAAAGACTGAAAGCAAAACAGACAGAATCTGACAAATGATAGAGAGACGGAGGAATGCGACTGGTTTCAAGGATCCAGACGTTACGCTGCGTCTCAATGACGTTCAGTCAACACTGGAGAACATTACACTGTACACTACCCTAACCACTGGAGAACATTACACTGTACACTACCCTAACCACTGGAGAACATTACACTGTACACTACCCTAACCACTGGAGAACAGAACACTACACTAACCACTGGAGAACAGTACACTGACTAACCACTGGAGAACAGAACACTACCCTAACCACTGGAGAACAGTACACTACACTAACCACTGGAGAACAGAACACTACCCTAACCACTGGAGAACAGAACACTACCCTAACCACTGGAGAACATTACACTGTACACTACCCTAACCACTGGAGAACAGAACACTAACCACTGGAGAACAGAACACTACCCTAACCACTGGAGAACAGTACACTACTCTAACCACTGGAGAACAGAACACTACTCTAACCACTGGAGAACAGAACACTACCCTAACCACTGGAGAACAGTACACTACCCTAACCACTGGAGAACAGAACACTACCCTAACCACTGGAGAACAGTACACTACACTAACCACTGGAGAACAGAACACTACCCTAACCACTGGAGAACAGAACACTACCCTAACCACTGGAGAACAGAACACTACCCTAACCACTGGAGAACAGAACACTACCCTAACCACTGGAGAACAGAACACTACCCTAACCACTGGAGAACAGAACACTACCCTAACCACTGGAGAACAGAACACTACACTAACCACTGGAGAACAGAACACTACCCTAACCACTGGAGAACAGAACACTACTCTAACCACTGGAGAACAGAACACTACCCTAACCACTGGAGAACAGAACACTACTCTAACCACTGGAGAACAGAACACTACCCTAACCACTGGAGAACAGAACACTACCCTAACCACTGGAGAACAGAACACTACCCTAACCACTGGAGAACAGAACACTGACTAACCACTGGAGAACATTACACTGACTAACCACTGGAGAACAGAACACTACCCTAACCACTGGAGAACAGAACACTACCCTAACCACTGGAGAACAGAACACTACCCTAACCACTGGAGAACAGAACACTACCCTAACCACTGGAGAACAGTACACTACCCTAACCACTGGAGAACAGAACACTACCCTAACCACTGGAGAACAGAACACTACCCTAACCACTGGAGAACAGAACACTACCCTAACCACTGGAGAACAGAACACTACCCTAACCACTGGAGAACAGAACACTACCCTAACCACTGGAGAACAGAACACTACCCTAACCACTGGAGAACAGTACACTACACTAACCACTGGAGAACAGAACACTACCCTAACCACTGGAGAACAGAACACTACCCTAACCACTGGAGAACAGTACACTACCCTAACCACTGGAGAACAGAACACTACCCTAACCACTGGAGAACAGAACACTACCCTAACCACTGGAGAACAGAACACTACCCTAACCACTGGAGAACAGTACACTACCCTAACCACTGGAGAACAGAACACTACCCTAACCACTGGAGAACAGTACACTACCCTAACCACTGGAGAACAGAACACTACCCTAACCACTGGAGAACAGTACACTACCCTAACCACTGGAGAACAGAACACTACCCTAACCACTGGAGAACAGTACACTACCCTAACCACTGGAGAACAGTACACTACCCTAACCACTGGAGAACAGAACACTACCCTAACCACTGGAGAACAGAACACTACACTAACCACTGGAGAACAGAACACTACCCTAACCACTGGAGAACAGAACACTACCCTAACCACTGGAGAACAGAACAATACCCTAACCACTGGAGAACATTACACTGACTAACCACTGGAGAACAGAACACTACCCTAACCACTGGAGAACAGAACACTACCCTAACCACTGGAGAACAGAACAATACCCTAACCACTGGAGAACAGAACACTACACTAACCACTGGAGAACAGAACACTACCCTAACCACTGGAGAACAGAACACTACCCTAACCACTGGAGAACAGAACACTACCCTAACCACTGGAGAACAGAACACTACCCTAACCACTGGAGAACAGAACACTACACTAACCACTGGAGAACAGTACACTACCCTAACCACTGGAGAACAGAACACTACCCTAACCACTAGAGAACAGAACACTACCCTAACCACTGGAGAACAGAACACTACCCTAACCACTGGAGAACAGAACACTACCCTAACCACTGGAGAACAGAACACTACCCTAACCACTGGAGAACAGAACACTACACTAACCACTGGAGAACAGAACACTACCCTAACCACTGGAGAACAGTACACTACCCTAACCACTGGAGAACAGAACACTACCCTAACCACTGGAGAACAGAACACTACCCTAACCACTGGAGAACAGAACACTACACTAACCACTGGAGAACAGAACACTACCCTAACCACTGGAGAACAGAACACTACCCTAACCACTGGAGAACAGAACACTACACTAACCACTGGAGAACAGAACACTACCCTAACCACTGGAGAACAGTACACTACCCTAACCACTGGAGAACAGAACACTACCCTAACCACTGGAGAACAGTACACTGACTAACCACTGGAGAACAGAACACTACACTAACCACTGGAGAACAGAACACTACCCTAACCACTGGAGAACAGTACACTACCCTAACCACTGGAGAACAGAACACTACCCTAACCACTGGAGAACAGTACACTACACTAACCACTGGAGAACAGAACACTACCCTAACCACTGGAGAACAGTACACTACCCTAACCACTGGAGAACAGTACACTACCCTAACTACTGGAGAACAGAACACTACCCTAACCACTGGAGAACAGAACACTACCCTAACCACTGGAGAACAGAACACTACCCTAACCACTGGAGAACAGAACACTACCCTAACCACTGGAGAACAGAACACTACACTAACCACTGGAGAACAGAACACTACCCTAACCACTGGAGAACAGAACACTACCCTAACCACTGGAGAACAGAACACTACACTAACCACTGGAGAACAGTACACTGACTAACCACTGGAGAACAGTACACTACCCTAACCACTGGAGAACAGAACACTACCCTAACCACTGGAGAACAGTACACTACCCTAACCACTGGAGAACAGAACACTACCCTAACCACTGGAGAACAGAACACTACCCTAACCACTGGAGAACAGAACACTACCCTAACCACTGGAGAACAGAACACTGACTAACCACTGGAGAACAGAACACTACCCTAACCACTGGAGAACAGAACACTACCCTAACCACTGGAGAACAGAACACTACCCTAACCACTGGAGAACAGAACACTACCCTAACCACTGGAGAACAGAACACTACACTAACCACTGGAGAACAGTACACTACCCTAACCACTGGAGAACAGAACACTACCCTAACCACTGGAGAACAGAACACTACCCTAACCACTGGAGAACAGAACACTAACCACTGGAGAACAGTACACTACCCTAACCACTGGAGAACAGAACACTACCCTAACCACTGGAGAACAGAACACTACCCTAACCACTGGAGAACAGAACACTAACCTAACCACTGGAGAACAGAACACTACCCTAACCACTGGAGAACAGAACACTACCCTAACCACTGGAGAACAGTACACTACCCTAACCACTGGAGAACAGAACACTACCCTAACCACTGGAGAACAGAACACTACCCTAACCACTGGAGAACAGTACACTACCCTAACCACTGGAGAACAGAACACTACCCTAACCACTGGAGAACAGAACACTACCCTAACCACTGGAGAACAGAACACTACCCTAACCACTGGAGAACAGAACACTACCCTAACCACTGGAGAACAGAACACTACCCTAACCACTGGAGAACAGAACACTACCCTAACCACTGGAGAACAGTACACTACCCTAACCACTGGAGAACAGAACACTACCCTAACCACTGGAGAACAGAACACTACCCTAACCACTGGAGAACAGAACACTACACTAACCACTGGAGAACAGAACACTACACTAACCACTGGAGAACAGAACACTACCCTAACCACTGGAGAACAGAACACTAACCACTGGAGAACAGAACACTACCCTAACCACTGGAGAACAGTACACTACCCTAACCACTGGAGAACAGAACACTACACTAACCACTGGAGAACAGAACACTACACTAACCACTGGAGAACAGAACACTACACTAACCACTGGAGAACAGTACACTACCCTAACCACTGGAGAACAGAACACTACACTAACCACTGGAGAACAGTACACTAACCACTGGAGAACAGAACACTACCCTAACCACTGGAGAACAGAACACTACCCTAACCACTGGAGAACAGAACACTACCCTAACCACTGGAGAACAGAACACTACCCTAACCACTGGAGAACAGAACACTACCCTAACCACTGGAGAACAGTACACTACCCTAACCACTGGAGAACAGAACACTACCCTAACCACTGGAGAACAGAACACTACCCTAACCACTGGAGAACAGAACACTACCCTAACCACTGGAGAACAGAACACTACCCTAACCACTGGAGAACAGAACACTACCCTAACCACTGGAGAACAGAACACTACCCTAACCACTGGAGAACAGTACACTACCCTAACCACTGGAGAACAGAACACTACCCTAACCACTGGAGAACAGAACACTACCCTAACCACTGGAGAACAGAACACTACCCTAACCACTGGAGAACAGTACACTACCCTAACCACTGGAGAACAGTACACTACCCTAACCACTGGAGAACAGTACACTACCCTAACCACTGGAGAACAGAACACTACCCTAACCACTGGAGAACAGAACACTACCCTAACCACTGGAGAACAGTACACTACCCTAACCACTGGAGAACAGAACACTACCCTAACCACTGGAGAACAGTACACTACCCTAACCACTGGAGAACAGAACACTACACTAACCACTGGAGAACAGAACACTACCCTAACCACTGGAGAACAGAACACTACACTAACCACTGGAGAACAGTACACTACCCTAACCACTGGAGAACAGAACACTACACTAACCACTGGAGAACAGAACACTACCCTAACCACTGGAGAACAGAACACTACACTAACCACTGGAGAACAGAACACTACACTAACCACTGGAGAACAGAACACTACCCTAACCACTGGAGAACAGAACACTACCCTAACCACTGGAGAACAGTACACTACCCTAACCACTGGAGAACAGAACACTACCCTAACCACTGGAGAACAGAACACTACCCTAACCACTGGAGAACAGAACACTACCCTAACCACTGGAGAACAGAACACTACCCTAACCACTGGAGAACAGAACACTACCCTAACCACTGGAGAACAGAACACTACCCTAACCACTGGAGAACAGTACACTACCCTAACCACTGGAGAACAGAACACTACCCTAACCACTGGAGAACAGAACACTAACCACTGGAGAACAGAACACTACCCTAACCACTGGAGAACAGTACACTACCCTAACCACTGGAGAACAGAACACTACCCTAACCACTGGAGAACAGAACACTACCCTAACCACTGGAGAACAGAACACTACCCTAACCACTGGAGAACAGTACACTACCCTAACCACTGGAGAACAGAACACTACCCTAACCACTGGAGAACAGTACACTACCCTAACCACTGGAGAACAGAACACTACCCTAACCACTGGAGAACAGTACACTACCCTAACCACTGGAGAACAGAACACTACACTAACCACTGGAGAACAGAACACTACCCTAACCACTGGAGAACAGAACACTACCCTAACCACTGGAGAACAGTACACTGACTAACCACTGGAGAACAGTACACTACCCTAACCACTGGAGAACAGAACACTACCCTAACCACTGGAGAACAGTACACTGACTAACCACTGGAGAACAGAACACTACCCTAACCACTGGAGAACAGTACACTACACTAACCACTGGAGAACAGAACACTACACTAACCACTGGAGAACAGAACACTACCCTAACCACTGGAGAACAGAACACTACCCTAACCACTGGAGAACAGTACACTACCCTAACCACTGGAGAACAGAACACTACCCTAACCACTGGAGAACAGAACACTACCCTAACCACTGGAGAACAGAACACTACCCTAACCACTGGAGAACAGAACACTACCCTAACCACTGGAGAACAGAACACTACCCTAACCACTGGAGAACAGAACACTACCCTAACCACTGGAGAACAGTACACTACCCTAACCACTGGAGAACAGAACACTACCCTAACCACTGGAGAACAGAACACTAACCACTGGAGAACAGAACACTACCCTAACCACTGGAGAACAGTACACTACCCTAACCACTGGAGAACAGAACACTACCCTAACCACTGGAGAACAGAACACTACCCTAACCACTGGAGAACAGAACACTACCCTAACCACTGGAGAACAGTACACTACCCTAACCACTGGAGAACAGAACACTACCCTAACCACTGGAGAACAGTACACTACCCTAACCACTGGAGAACAGAACACTACCCTAACCACTGGAGAACAGTACACTACCCTAACCACTGGAGAACAGTACACTACCCTAACCACTGGAGAACAGAACACTGACTAACCACTGGAGAACAGAACACTACCCTAACCACTGGAGAACAGTACACTACCCTAACCACTGGAGAACAGAACACTACCCTAACCACTGGAGAACAGAACACTACCCTAACCACTGGAGAACAGAACACTACCCTAACCACTGGAGAACAGAACACTACCCTAACCACTGGAGAACAGTACACTACCCTAACCACTGGAGAACAGAACACTACCCTAACCACTGGAGAACAGAACACTACCCTAACCACTGGAGAACAGAACACTACCCTAACCACTGGAGAACAGAACACTACCCTAACCACTGGAGAACAGAACACTACCCTAACCACTGGAGAACAGTACACTACCCTAACCACTGGAGAACAGAACACTACCCTAACCACTGGAGAACAGTACACTGACTAACCACTGGAGAACAGAACACTACCCTAACCACTGGAGAACAGTACACTACCCTAACCACTGGAGAACAGAACACTACCCTAACCACTGGAGAACAGAACACTACCCTAACCACTGGAGAACAGAACACTGACTAACCACTGGAGAACAGAACACTACCCTAACCACTGGAGAACAGAACACTACCCTAACCACTGGAGAACAGAACACTACCCTAACCACTGGAGAACAGAACACTACCCTAACCACTGGAGAACAGAACACTACCCTAACCACTGGAGAACAGAACACTGACTAACCACTGGAGAACAGTACACTACACTAACCACTGGAGAACAGTACACTACCCTAACCACTGGAGAACAGTACACTACCCTAACCACTGGAGAACAGAACACTACCCTAACCACTGGAGAACAGAACACTACCCTAACCACTGGAGAACAGAACACTACCCTAACCACTGGAGAACAGAACACTACCCTAACCACTGGAGAACAGAACACTGACCACTGGAGAACAGAACACTACCCTAACCACTGGAGAACAGAACACTACCCTAACCACTGGAGAACAGTACACTGACTAACCACTGGAGAACAGAACACTACCCTAACCACTGGAGAACAGAACACTACCCTAACCACTGGAGAACAGTACACTACCCTAACCACTGGAGAACAGAACACTACACTAACCACTGGAGAACAGTACACTACCCTAACCACTGGAGAACAGTACACTGACTAACCACTGGAGAACATTACACTAACTAACCACTGGAGAACATTACACTGACTAACCACTGGAGAACAGTAGAATACACTAACCACTCACTGAATACACTAACTAACCACACACTGAATACACTAACTAACCACTCACTGAATACACTAACTAACCACTCACTGAATACACTAACCACTCACTGAATACACTAACTAACCACTCACTGAATACACTAACTAACCACTCACTGAATACACTAACCACTCACTGAATACACTAACCACTCACTGAATACACTAACTAACCACTCACTGAATACACTAACTAACCACTCACTGAATACACTAACCACTCACTGAATACACTAACTAACCACTCACTAAATACACTAACTAACCACTCACTGAATACACTAACCATTCACTGAATACACTAACTAACCACTCACTGAATACACTAACTAACCACTCACTGAATACACTAACCACTCACTGAATACACTAACCACTCACTGAATACACTAACTAACCACTCACTGAATACACTAACCACTCACTGAATACACTAACCACTCACTGAATACACTAACCACTCACTGAATACACTAACTAACCACTCACTGAATACACTAACCACTCACTGAATACACTAACTAACCACTCACTGAATACACTAACTAACCACTCACTGAATACACTAACCACTCACTGAATACACTAACTAACCACTCACTGAATACACTAACTAACCACTCACTGAATACACTAACTAACCACTCACTGAATACACTAACCACTCACTGAATACACTAACTAACCACTCACTGAATACACTAACTAACCACTCACTGAATACACTAACTAACCACTCACTGAATACACTAACTAACCACTCACTGAATACACTAACTAACCACTCACTGAATACACTAACCACTCACTGAATACACTAACTAACCACTCACTGAATACACTAACTAACCACTCACTGAATACACTAACCACTCACTGAATACACTAACTAACCACTCACTGAATACACTAACTAACCACTCACTGAATACACTAACTAACCACACTAACCACTCACTGAATACACTAACTAACCACTCACTGAATACACTAACCACTCACTGAATACACTAACTAACCACTCACTGAATACACTAACTAACCACTCACTGAATACACTAACCACTCACTGAATACACTAACTAACCACTCACTGAATACACTAACTAACCACACTAACCACTCACTGAATACACTAACTAACCACTCACTGAATACACTAACCACTCACTGAATACACTAACCACTCACTGAAGTGGTGATGGCGAATCAACATTATGTTCTCCCTCTTCTGCCCTGAGGACGGTTCAGGTCTGTCAGTTATTATTACTCTAGACAGACAGACAGACAGACAGACAGACAGACAGACAGACAGACAGAGAGAGACAGACAGACAGACAGACAGACAGACAGACAGACAGACAGAGAGAGAGAGAGAGAGACAGACAGACAGACAGACAGACAGACAGACAGACAGACAGAGAGAGAGAGAGAGAGAGAGAGAGAGAGAGAGAGAGAGAGAGAGAGAGAGAGAGAGAGAGAGAGAGAGAGAGAGAGAGAGAGAGAGAGAGAGAGAGTACTTGAGTGAGCACAGCCTCGCTGTTGAAAAGGGAAGGCACAGGAAAACCTGGCTTCCTGCAGAGCAAAGGCTGTGCTGTCATTGCATCCTCAGTGAGCCTGAAACTGAGTGGCACTTACATTTACATTTTACATTTAGTCATTTAGCTGACGCTTTTATCCAAAGCGACTTACAAGTTCTGTACGACAAGCCATCAGGAAGGGCACAACTCTATCAGCTGAGCAACAATGTTCATCAAAGTGTTGAGTGCTACAGTGTAGGTTAGTTTATTAGGACAAGTGCATGACAGTACGGTTAGTTAGGGTTAGATTTTTTTTTTTTTTTTTTTTATTCAGATAATGGTTGAAGAAGTGCGTCTTCCTCACCAAATGTGAAAAATATAAATATATTAGAGAAACGCATTTAAAAAAAATTGAATTAATAACAAAAGGCTTTCTCGCACTACCAGATACAGAAAAACTACCAGTCCTAATAGGGGAGGACTCAACAAGCTGTGAGCTAGCAGCAGCATATGTTGCTGCCTGCCATAGACTGAGGGACAGTGAGTGACAGTCACCTGACATGTTTACGCCCTAATATTTGATGTTTTATTTTACAATGATATTTTGTATGTACTTATATCTGTTTGTAATCCATGTTTAATATTGCTTTGGCAACATGTAGAAGTACGTCATGCCAATAAAGCCATTTGAATTGAATTGAATTGAGAGAGAGAGATGTACATACATATTTATACCTGTATCACTGTACATATTAATACTACTGGTAAATACATCTGATTAGCACTATTACTCAGTAGTACTCATTTATATATTTTATATATATTACCTCTCTCACTCTGCAGTCTAATGTAATCTAATAATCCCGTACCTCTCTCACACTGTAATCTAATAATCCTGTACCTCTCTCACACTGTAATCTAATAATCCTGTACCTCTCTCACACTGTAATCTAATCTAATAATCCTGTACCTCTCTCACACTGTAATCTAATCTAATAATCCTGTACCTCTCTCACACTGTAATCTAATCTAATAATCCTGTACCTCTCTCACACTGTAATCTAATCTAATAATCCTGTACCTCTCTCACACTGTAATCTAATCTAATAATCCTGTACCTCTCTCACACTGTAATCTAATCTAATAATCCCGTACCTCTCTCACACTGTAATCTAATCTAATAATCCCGTACCTCTCTCACACTGTAATCTAATAATCCTGTACCTCTCTCACACTGTAATCTAATAATCCCGTACCTCTCTCACACTGTAATCTAATAATCCCGTACCTCTCTCACACTGTAATCTAATAATCCTGTACCTCTCTCACACTGTAATCTAATAATCCTGTACCTCTCTCACACTGTAATCTAATAATCCCGTACCTCTCTCACACTGTAATCTAATCTAATAATCCCGTACCTCTCTCACACTGTAATCTAATAATCCTGTACCTCTCTCACACTGTAATCTAATCTAATAATCCTGTACCTCTCTCACACTGTAATCTAATCTAATAATCCCGTACCTCTCTCACACTGTAATCTAATCTAATAATCCCGTACCTCTCTCACACTGTAATCTAATAATCCTGTACCTCTCTCACACTGTAATCTAATAATCCTGTACCTCTCTCACACTGTAATCTAATAATCCCGTACCTCTCTCTCACTGTAATCTAATAATCCCGTACCTCTCTCTCACTGTAATCTAATAATCCCGTACCTCTCTCTCACTGTAATCTAATAATCCCGTACCTCTCTCACACTGCGGGCCCCGTGAACCCGTACAGTACCTCTCTCACACTGCGGGCCCGTGAACCCGTACAGTACCTCTCTCACACTGCGGGCCCGTGAACCCGTACAGTACCTCTCTCACACTGCGGGCCCGTGAACCCGTACAGTACCTCTCTCACACTGCGGGCCCGTGAACCCGTACAGTACCTCTCTCACACTGCGGGGCCCGTGAACCCGTACAGTACCTCTCTCACACTGCGGGCCCGTGGAACCCGTACAGTACCTCTCTCACACTGCGGGCCCGTGAACCCGTACAGTACCTCTCTCACACTGCGGGCCCGTGAACCCGTACAGTACCTCTCTCACACTGCGGGCCCGTGAACCCGTACAGTACCTCTCTCACACTGCGGGCCCGTGAACCCGTACAGTACCTCTCTCACACTGCGGGCCCCGTGAACCCGTACAGTACCTCTCTCACACTGCGGGCCCGTGAACCCGTACAGTACCTCTCTCACACTGCGGGGCCCGTGAACCCGTACACACAGGCGCAGCGGTTGGGTCCGATGCAGCGTCCTCCAGAGAGACACTTGGTCTCACAGACGGCTGGAAGGAGGAGAAGAAGAGACAACAGGCTTCGTTAGTTCCAACAGACACACACACACACACACACACACACACACACACGACACACACACACACACACACACACACACACACACACACACACACACACTCTCTATTTCTATTTCTCTCTCTCTCTGATGGATGCGAGATTATTTCAGTTGGCACTTCA